>NW_026947185.1:0-26315 GCF_030014385.1 Trichomycterus rosablanca | reverse complement strand
CGTTTTTTAATGTTGCCATTACTTTTCACAACACGAATGACGTTGGAACCGAGAATATCAAGAAATAAAGTGTTCTCTTTTAGGTACAAGTCGGGACTGCATGGAGGTAAGTCTAGTCAGCGTACCCTGTTCTGCACCAATGCCTTTGTAATGTGTGCAGCATGTGGTTTTGCATTGTCTTGTTGAAAAATGCATGGACGTCCCTGGAAAAGATATCATCTTGAAAGCAGCATATGTTGCACAAAAATCCTAATGTACCTTTCTGCATTAATGATGCCATCACAGAAGTGTAAATTACCTTTGCCAAGGGCACTAAAACAACACCATACCATGACAAACCCTGGCTTTAGGACTTTTTGCTGATAACAGTCTAAATGGTCAGTTTTGTCTTTGGTCTGGAGCACATGGCATCCATTTCTTTCATAAAAGATCTGAAATACTGATTCGCCCGACCACAATACACATTTCCACAGTGTGATGGTCCATCCCAAACACTTCTGAGCCCGGAAAACTTGACGCCGCCTCTGGACATGGTTAATATAAGGCTTTTTTTTGCACAGTAAAGTTTTAAGTGGCATTTGTGAATGCAACTCTGTATTGTAGTGCTTGACAAAGGTTTGCCAAAGTAATCCCTCACCCATGTGGTTATATCAGCTATTGATGAATGACAGTTCCGCCAGAAGCTCTTCCAGTTTACCTGAATCATTTAATAATATTATGAACAGTGGAGGGAGAAATATGCAAATCGCTTCCAATCTTACTTTGAGGAACACTGTTTTTAAGCAATAATTTTCTCACACTTTTGTTGACAAACCAGAGATTCTCTGCCTACCTTTGCTCTGCAAAAACGTAGCCTTTTGTGGATACTCCTTTTTGTTCCAAATCATGATTACAATCACCTGTTGACATCACATCATTATTTGGATTTTTTTAACCCCATTACTAGCCTCAAATTGTTTTCTTCCCAACATTTTTGGAATGTGCTGCATATTAACAAATAAAATGTTGATCAGACAAAATCTGATATATCTTGGGTCCATACTGTTTGCAATCAAATAAGTCATAGTAAATGTAAGAAACACTTTTTCTGGATTTTCCATGCTATCCCAACATTTTCTAATTTGGGACTGTAGAAACTTCTATAATGGCAATTAACTTTCTGGCATCACATAATAGTTTCTGTCAATTATTGTAATTAACTGCAGCTGCAGACAAATCTATGCCAATACAAAATAAGGCAGCCTGATTGCACCAAACATTACATGAAAAAGTGTTATCTCGCCAATGTGAGAAAGAAAACATAAAGTCAATGCAAAAATAAAACAAAGGTAAGATTAGAATTGTTTAGAAATAACCTGAACCAACAACCAGAAAAAAACCCAGAACTGCCATGAATTTGAAAGTACTAAAAAACAGGTCATACTTCCCACAAACACACTTTATGCCACAGGCTTGCCACTTAAAAAAAAAAGCCACTGCTCCTGTTATTTTATTTATTTATTTATTTTAGGTTTATCTGGAACAAACCTTAGTTGATCCACAAAGTTGAATCAGTTCATCTGGACACACAGATGAACTGATTCAACTTTGTGGATTTGTGTACCTGGATTATTGAGCATGCATCAACAAACCTTAGTTGAGTTTCAATGTGATGATTTTGGAGCAGGAGCTTCTTTCTTGCACATCAGCCTATGAGTATATTATGCTATAAATAGTGTTTTTATGATTCTTGGAATTCATGTAGCCATCAGAACAAATTTTTCAACAGTATAAGAGACCAGTTTTTTCCCCTCTTTGCAAAAAGACCACTATTAGGGTCCTTTGTAACATGTTTACTCAGTCTTACCCTTTTTATATAAGGTTTAGGGATGGATTAAACAAAGATTATAGAATTAGATAACCAGATTAATTCAATTTCAAATCTCTTTATGTCTATTTTTTGTAATAGATGTCATATTTTTTAGAAAACCCCAAGTAAATCCCAGTAAATGTATCACATTTGTCAATAGGGAAAAGGCAGTATGTTTACCTTGTGTTTCCAGGTGGTGCACACTGGAGCCCTGATTAAGGCAAAGCTGTTACTGAAGATAAATTGATGTATTTGCATATTTAATGTAAACATATACCCCAGGTATAACATTATGACCACTGACAGGTGAAGTAAATAACACTGATTATCTCTACATCACAGCACCTGTTAGTGGGTGGGAAATATTAGGCAGCAAGTGAACATTTTATCCTTAAAGTTGATGTGTTAAAAGCTGGAAAAATGGGCAAGCGTAAGGATTTGCGTGAGTTTGACAAGGGCCAAATTGTGATGGCTAGACGACTGGGTCAGAGCATCTCCAAAACTGCATGAATCACGTTTTCTTTTACATCACGTGGATGGCCTGGTGCGTGTGCATCACTTTCCTGGGGAACACATGGCACCCGGATGCACTATGGGAAGAAGGCAAGCCGGAGGAGGCAGTGTGATGCTTTGGGCAATGTTCTGCTGGGAAACCTTGGGTCCTGCCATCCATGTGGATGTTACTTTGACACGTACCACCTACCTAAGCAATGCTGCTGACCATGTACACCCTTTCATGGAAACCATATTCCCTGATGCCTGTGGCCTCTTTTAGCAGGTTAATGCGCCCTGCCACTAAGCAAAAATGGTCCAGGAATGGTTTGAGGAGCACAACAATGAGTTTGAGGTGTCTCCAAATTCCCCAGATCTTAATCCAATCGAGCATCTGTGGGATGTGCTGGACAAACAAGTCTGATCCATGGACACCCCACCTCGCAACTTACAGAAGTTAAAGGATCTGCTGCTAACATCTTGGTGCCAGGTACCACAGCACACCTTCAGGGGTCTAGTGGAGTCAACCGGTCAGGACTGTTTTGGCAGCAAAAGGGGGACCAACACAATATTAGGAAGGTGGTCATAATGTTAAGCCTGATCGGTCTGTGTGTGTGCTTCTTTATCTATATCCTCACTCATCGTTTTCCCCATGTCTCCACTTTTCATCCATCAAATGGAAGAGAGCAAGCCAGCGGGAGTTTAGCTTTTTAATTAAAGAACTCATGTACTCTCAGATTAAATGAACAGGAAGAGGGTGGGGAGAGTACATGGAGAGTAAACCATGTTAGCCATCCTTCTCTTTCTTCTCATCAACAAAGTGAACCGTCTCAGAGCCCTAGAGCCAAAGATACTCAAAGCACCAAGACAATGTTTTACAATATTGTAATAGGTAGCTCTATAGAAACTATGTCTGAACTAATGAATAGATGTTTATTAACACTGAAGTTTGTATTATTGGCCATGATTTTCATTATGGCTTATCAGGTGTATACAGAACTTTGGTCATATATTGTTAAATCTGTAAAACTACTGGGTATTTTTTTTTTATTTTAAGGAACACAAATTAAGGGCTTATTAATGTTGTGTTCTTTGCTTAATATGGCCGAAATTAGACATTTGTAAATGATTTATTCAATATGCATTGAACTTTATTCAGGGTGACCTTTATTAGTACATAATTGGGGTCTGTTATGTTAAAATCACTATTAATAGCATTATAAGTTATAAGTTACATGTTATTAGTGTGTAATTGGGATCACTTTGATTTATGTAGAGGTGGCACAGTGGCTTGGTGGGTGTAGCACTGTCGCCTCACACAGCAAGAAGGTCCTGGGTTTGATTTCCAGGTAAAGCAATCTGGGTCCTTTCTGTGTGGAGTTTGCATGTTTTCACCGTATGTGTAGGTTTCCTCGGGTACTCCAGTTTCTTTCCACAGTCAAAAGACATGCAGTCAAATTACCTGGAGATACAAAATTGGTGATGAAAACCTCACTTTAGAATATGGAACCCCCATATACCCCCATAGCCAGGGCAGGCTTTGACTGTCACCATATGCTATGGGGGTATGGGGGTTCCATATTCTAAAGGGAGGTTTTCATCACCAATTATAGACTAAAAAGCACACAATTTTAGCTGTCGATTGTGGGCTGTAACATCTGTACATACAGTGTATCACAAAAGTGAGTACACCCCTCACATTTCTGCAAATATTTCATTATATCTTTTCATGGGACAACACTATAGACATGAAACTTGGATATAACTTAGAGTAGTCAGTGTACAGCTTGTATAGCAGTGTAGATTTACTGTCTTCTGAAAATAACTCAACACACAGCCATTAATGTCTAAATAGCTGGCAACATAAGTGAGTACACCCCACAGTGAACATGTCCAAATTGTGCCCAAATGTGTCGTTGTCCCTCCCTGGTGTCATGTGTCAAGGTCCCAGGTGTAAATGGGGAGCAGGGCTGTTAAATTTGGTGTTTTGGGTACAATTCTCTCATACTGGCCACTGGATATTCAACTTGGCACCTCATGGCAAAGAACTCTCTGAGGATGTGAGAAATAGAATTGTTGCTCTCCACAAAGATGGCCTGGGCTATAAAAAGATTGCTAACACCCTGAAACTGAGCTACAGCATGGTGGCCAAGGTCAAACAGCGGTTTTCCAGGACAGGTTCCACTCGGAACAGGCTTCGCCAGGGTCGACCAAAGAAGTTGAGTCCACGTGTTCGGCGTCATATCCAGAGGTCGGCTTTAAAAAATAGACACATGAGTGCTGCCAGCATTGCTGCAGAGGTTGAAGACGTGGGAGGTCAGCCTGTCAGTGCTCAGACCATACGCCGCACACTGCATCAACTCGGTCTGCATGGTCGTCATCCCAGAAGGAAGCTGACACACAAGAAAGCCCGCAAACAGTTTGCTGAAGACAAGCAGTCCAAGAACATGGATTACTGGAATGCCCTGTGGTCTGACGAGAACAAGATAAACTTGTTTGGCTCAGATGGTGTCCAGCATGTGTGGCGGCGCCCTGGTGAGAAGTACCAAGACAACTGTATCTTGCCTACAGTCAAGCATGGTGGTGGTAGCATCATGGTCTTGGGCTGCATGAGTGTTGCTGGCACTGGGGAGCTGCAGTTCATTGAGGGAAACATGAATTCCAACATGTACTGTGACATTCTGAAACAGAGCATGATCCCCTCCCTTCGAAAACTGGGCCTCATGGCAGTTTTCCAACAGGATAACGACCCCAAACACAACCTCCAAGATGACAACTGCCTTGCTGAGGAAGCTGAAGGTAAAGGTGATGGACTAAACCCAATTGAGCACCTGTGGCGCATCCTCAAGTGGAAGGTGGAGGAGTTCAAGGTGTCTAACATCCACCAGCTCCGTGATGTCATCATGGAGGAGTGGAAGAGGATTCCAGTAGCAACCTGTGCAGCTCTGGTGAATTCCATGCCCAGGATGGTTAATGCAGTGCTGGATAATAATGGTGGTCACACAAAATATTGACACTTTGGGCACAATTTGGACATGTTCACTGTGGGGTGTACTCACTTATGTTGCCAGCCATTTAGACATTAATGGCTGTGTGTTGAGTTATTTTCAGAAGACAGTAAATCTACACTGCTATACAAGCTGTACACTGACTACTCTAAGTTATATCCAAGTTTTATTTCTATAGTGTTGTCCCATGAAAAGATATAATAAAATATTTGCAGAAATGTGAGGGGTGTACTCACTTTTGTGATACACTGTAATCCACCTATGTGGGTTTAGGATGTGTCAAGTTTAAAGGGGCTTTAGAATTAATAAGACTTTTAATAAGTCATTAATAAACCAAGAAGTGTTTCATATTTTATGTAAAGTGAAATTCTACTCATTACTAATTGAAGACTAAAAATGCAGATTGTGGGCTGTGACAATTGTTCATGTTCCACCCATGTGGGTTTTAGGTCATGACAGGTTTATTGCAGCTTTAAAATTAATGTGACTGTGTGTGTGGGTCACCAATATGGTAGGGAGTGTTCCATATTCTAAAGTGAGGTTTTCATCACCAATTAGAGACAGGACTGTAACACCTGTACATAATCCACCTATGTTGTTTTAGGATGTGACAGGTTAATGGGGCCTTTTAAGTTAATAAGAGTTTAATAAGTCACTAATAAACCAAGAAGTGTTTTGTATTCTAAAGTCAATTTCGACTCATCACTAACTAAAGATAAAAAAGCACAGTGAAAAAGTATTTAATGGCCTTCCATAATTACAGGATTAAAATTATTCTGTCTAGATGTCAAAAACTACTGCATATGTTTCATCAGTCTGTGGTCGCCAGTGTTTTTTTTTTTTACACTGTGCTGTGCTAGAAAGGCAGCATTAAGAGGAGAGATGAAACGTGGCAGAACAAACTGATCAGGTGAGCTGGGGCAGTGGTTGGTATTGAGCTGGAATCTCTGGTGATTGTGGCAGAAAATAGGACCCTGAGCAAACTTCACTCCATCATGGACAATGAGAGCCACCCCCTGCACACAGTTATCTTAAAACTGAGGAGTATGTTCAGTGACAGATATGGAGTGATGGATAAGGACTGAGGGCCCTACATGTAGCCATGTACACCGACAAGGCATAACATTATGACCACTGACAGGTGAAGTGAATAACACTGATTGTCTTCATCACGCCACCTGTTAGTGGGTGGGATATATTAGGCAGCAAGTGAACATTTAATACATTTTAACATTTTAAGTTGATGTATTTGTAGCAGGAAAATAGGGCAAGCGTAAGGATTTGAGTGAGTTTGACAAGGGCGAAATTGTGGTGGCTAGACGAATGGGTCAGAGCATCTCCAAAACTGCAGCTCTTGTGAGGATGCTGGTTCTGATAGAAAGGTGTCAGAATACACAGTGCATCACAGTTTGTTGCGTATGGGGCTGCATAGTCAGGGTGTCCATGCTGACCCCTGTCCACCGCCGAAGATGCCAACAATGGGCACGTGAGCATCGGAACTGGACCACATAGCAATGGTAGAAGGTGGCCTGGTCTGATGAATCACGTTTTCTTTTACATCACGTGGATGGCCGGGTGCGTGTGCATTGCTTAACTGGAGAACACATGGCACCAGGATGCACTATGGGAAGAAGGCAAGCCGGAGGAGGCAGTGTGATGCTTTGGGCAATGTTCTGCTGGGAAACCTTGGGTCCTGCCATCCATGTGGATGTTACTTTGACACGTACCACCTACCTAAGCATTGTTGCAGACCATGTACACCCTTTCATGGAAACGATATTCCCTGATGGCTGTGGCCTCTTTCAGCAGGATAATGCACCCTGCCACAAAGCAAAAATGGTTCAGAAATGGTTTGAGTAGCACAACAATGAGTTTGAGGTGTCTCCAAATTCCCCAGATCTCAATCCAATCGAGCATCTGTGGGATGTGCTGGACAAACAAGTCCAATCCGTGAAGGCCCCACCTCACAACTTACAGGAGTTAAAGGATCTGCTGCTAACATTTTGGTGCCAGATACCACAGCACACCTTCAGGTGGTCCTAATAAGTATAAGTATATTCATACACGTGTATGTATGTTGATGTATATACAGATATGGCTATATTGGCCCAATTCAATGTGCGATAGTCGCCACTCTATTACTTTACTATTTAATATTTAATCTTTATTTAATTTGTACCATATATTGTATACACTTTCACTATCATTCATTCAATGAAAAATTTAAGCAAACGGACTGCGTCTTGAGCACCTTCATAGAAAAACAGAACTTGCTGTGCATTACTAACCCTTCATAAAACACATCTGCTTATACAGTGATGCCCTAAACAAAGCTCGTTCTATCTGTTACTCAATTATTATAAAAAGCAGCAGCTCCAAGCCTGAAGCTCTATTCAGGATCACAAACACACTTATTCAACCTCACAAAGTATCTATTCCCAGATCCCCTACTCAGCATTAGGCGTTTCAGGACCACTTTTGAGAAAAAATGAACAACATCCATCAGCATTTCCCCAAAGGAACTCAGTGTATAAGTTATACCACGTTCAAATGATAATAATTAGTCTGTTTTAAATCACGATGACTTAGCTGTAGTCTCTGAGATCATATTAAATTCATCTTCCTCCTGCTATTCGCTTGACCCTGCTCCTACGGCTCTTCTTAAATTCTGTGTTTTTGCTCTTTCTTCCCCTCTAGCTAATTTAATTAATCAGTGTCTTTTCTCTGACTGCTCCTACTCCCATTTTAAAGAAGCCTGAGTTAGATACATTACAATTTTCCAATTGCAGACTTTTTTCCAACTTTACTTTCATAGCTTAGATGATAGTGAGTTGTGGCCTTCCAATGTGTATGAACCTTTCCAGTCTATCTTCCGGACCATGCACAGTACAGAGACTACTTTGTTTATGATTGTTGACAACCTTCTTTCTTTCTTCAGATGCTAGATTGCTTAATATTCTCATTGTTCTAGACCCTACCACAGCATTTGACATGGTAAATCATAACGTACTTATTTCCAGACTTCCATTGATTGGTATTTCAGGTTTAGTCCTTGACTGGTTCTGGTCCTATCCTGTAAATAGGCAACAATATACACTATATTGCCAAAAGTATTCGCTTGTCTGCTTTTACACGCATATGAACTTGAGTGACATCCCGTTCTTAATCCATAGAGTTTAATATGATGTCAGTCCACCCTTTGCAGCTATAACAGCTTCAACTCTTCTGGGAAGGCTTTCCACAAGGTTTAGGAGCATGTTTATGGGAATCTTTGACTATTCTTCCAGAAGCGCATTTGTGAGGTGAGACATTGATGTTGGACGAAAAGGCCTGGCTCTCCGCTCTAATTCATCCCAAAGGTGTTCTATCAGGTTGAGGTCAGGACTTTGTGCAGGCCAGTCAAGTTCTTCCACACCAAACTCGCTCATCCATGTCTTTATGGACCTTGCTTTGTGCACTGGTGCAGAGTCATGTTGGAACAAGAAGGGGCCATCCCCAAACTGTTCCCACAAAGTTGGGAGCATGATATTGTCCAAAATCTCTTGGTATGCTGAAGCATTAAGAGTTCCTTTTACTGGAACTAAAGGGGCCGAGCCCACACCATAATGCCCCCTCCACCAAACTTTACACTTGGCACAATGTAGTCAGACAAGTACCGTTCTCCTGGCAACCGCCAAACCCAAACTTGTCCATCGGATTGCCAGAGTCCAGTGGTGACGTGCTTTACACCACTGCATCCGACACTTTGCATTGCGCTTGGTGATGTAAGGCTTGGATGCAGCTGCTCGGCCATGGAAACCCATTCTATGAAGCTCTCTATGCACTGTTCTTAAGCTAATCTGAAGGCCACATGAAGTTTGGAGGTCTGTAGCGATTGACTGCAGAAAGTTGGTGACCCTCTCCCAGGGTCCAAGCAGCTGATTTTGGACGCCTCTCCAGTGTTTTCGCAGCCGAGTCCAGTCTCTCCAGGGTCCAAACAGCTGACTTCTGACGCATATCCAGGGTCCAAGCAGCTGATTTCGGACGCCTCTCCAGTGTTTTCGCAGCTGAGTCCAGTTTCTCCAGGGTCCAAACAGCTGACTTCTGACGCATATCCAGGGTCCAAGCAGCTGATTTCGGACGCCTCTCCAGTGTTTTCGCAGCTGAGTCCAGTCTTTCCAGGGTCCAAACAGCTTACTTTTGACGCATATCCAGGGTCCAAGCAGCTGATTTCGGACGCCTCTCCAGTGTTTTCGCAACTGAATGATGTTTCTCCAGTGTTTTCGCAGTTGACTTCAGACGCCTCTCCAGGGTTCTCGCAGCTGTCTCAAGGAGTTTCTCAAGGATTTTCGCAGCTGACTTCGGACGCCTCTCCAGGGTCCACGCAGCTGAATGATGTTTCTCCAGTGTTTTCGCTAGTGACTTCGGACACCTCTCCAGGGTCCTCACCATTGTTTCAAGAAGTTTCTCAAGGATTTTTGCAGCTGACTCCGGACGCCTCTCTAGGGTCCTCACAGCTGTTTCAAGGAGTTTCTCAAGGATTTTCGCAGCTGACTTCGGACGCCTCTCCAGGGTCCTCGCAGCTGAGTGACGTTTCTCTAGTGTTTTCGCAGTTAACTTTGGACGCCTCTCCAGGGTCCTCGCAGCTGAATGACGTTTCTCCAGTGTTTTCGCAGCTGACTTCGGACGCCTCTCCAGGGTCCACGCAGCTGATTCAAGGAGTTTCTCAAGGGTTTTTGCAGCTGATTCCGGACGCCTCTCCAGGGTCCTCACAGCTGAATCAAGGAGATTCTCAAGGATTTGTGCAGCTGATTAATGACGTTTCTCCAGTGTTTTCACAATTGACTTCGGACGCCTCTCCAGGGTCCTCACAGCTGAATCAAGGAGATTCTCAAGGATTTGTGCAGCTGATTAATGACGTTTCTCCAGTGTTTTTGCAGCTGACTCCGGACGCCTCTTCTCAAGGGTCCACGCAGCTGACTCCGGACGCCTCTTCTCAAGGGTCCTCGCAGCTGACTCCGGAAGCCTCTTCGCCAGGCTCCACGCAGCTGACTCCCGAAGCCTCTTCGCCAGGCTCCACGCAGCTGACTCCCGAAGCCTCTTCGCCAGGCTCCACGCAGCTGACTCCCGAAGCCTCTTCGCCAGGCTCCACGCAGCTGACTCCCGAAGCCTCTTTGCCAGGCTCCACGCAGCTGACTCCCGAAGCCTCTTCGCCAGGCTCCACGCAGCTGACTCCCGAAGCCTCTTCGCCAGGCTCCACGCAGCTGACTCCCGAAGCCTCTTCGCCAGGCTCCACGCAGCTGATTCTCGAAGCCTCTTCGCCAGGCTCCACGCAGCTGGCTTCTGTTCCCGTGTTGGCGCCCCCCGACGGCACTTCTGTTCCTGAGTTGGTGCTCCCTGAGGGCGCTTCTGTTCCTGAGTTGGCGCATCCCGATGGCGCTTCTGTTTCCATGTTGGCGCTCCCTGACGGCGCTTCTGTTCCCATGTTGGTGTCCTCCGACGGCACTTCTGATCCTGAGTTGGTGTCCTCCGACGGCACTTTTGTTCCTGAGTTGGTGCTCCCTGAGGGCGCTTCTGTTCCTGAGTTGGTGTCCTCCGACGGCACTTCTGTTCCTGAGTTGGTGCTCCCTGAGGGCGCTTCTGTTCCTGAGTTGGTGTCCTCCGACGGCACTTCTGTTTCCTCGTTGGCGCTTCCTGACAGCGCTTCTGTTTTCAAGTCAGCACCCCCTGATGGTGCTTTTGTCCTCAAGTCGGCGCCCTCTGATGGCGCTCCTGTTCCTGAGTTGGCGCCCCCCGATGGCGCTTCTGTTTCCTCGTTGGCGCTTCCTGACAGCGCTTCTGTTTTCAAGTCAGCACCCCCTGATGGTGCTTCTGTCCTCAAGTTGGCGCCCTCTGATGGTGCTCCTGTTCCTGAGTTGGCGCCCCCTGATGGCGCTCCTGTTCCAGAGTTGGTGTCCTTCGACGACGCTTCTGTTTCCGAGTTGGCGCCCCCCGATGGCGCTTCTGTTCCCGAGTTGGCGCCCTCCGAAGGCGCTCCTGTCTCCAATGGCGCTCCTGTCAAATCAGCACCCCCAGAGGGTGCTTCTGGTTCCTCATCAGCGCCCACTGACGGCACTTCTGAACTTTTGTCACTCTTGCCTCAAGATCTTCTTAATGACTTTAAATTTGCCCCTCAGGGACCGGGACCTCCTTTTGTTTTCCTTTTTGGGCACTCCAGAAGGCGTGCCATTGGGGAGGGGCTACTGTCACACTTTGAGCCTCTGTGTGTGCTCCTGAGCTGCCACACCCCATTCCTGATTGGCTCTTCTGGGCTAATTAGCTCCAGCTGCTCCTAATAAAAGGAGGCAGCTTCTCTACAGACTCTGAGAACTATTGAACTGAACTGGATTTATGGTGTGGAACTCTGTTTTGGACTCTGTTTGACGGTGTGTTACTAGCCGTGTGCTTAGCTTATGTTACTAGCCGTGTGCTTAGCTTATGTTACTAGCCGTGTGCTTAGCTTATGTTACTAGCCGTGTGCTTAGCTTATGTTACTAGCCGTGTGCTTAGCTTGTGTTACTAGCCGTGTGCTTAGCTTGTGTTACTAGCCGTGTGCTTAGCTTATGTTACTAGCCGTGTGCTTAGCTTGTGTTACTAGCCGTGTGCTTAGCTTATGTTACTAGCCGTGTGCTTAGCTTGTGTTACTAGCCGTGTGCTTAGCTTGTGTTACTAGCCGTGTGCTTAGCTTGTGTTACTAGCCATGTGCTTAGCTTGTGTTACTAGCCGTGTGCTTAGCTTGTGTTATTAGCCATGCGCTTAGCTTGTGTTTCTAGCCATGTGCTTAGCTTGTGTTACTAGCCATGTGCTTAGCTTGTGTTACTAGCCATGCGCTTAGGTTGTGTTACTATGTAAATAGCACTTGTCTTCATTAATAAATATATCCTTGCTTTAGTTCACATCTCTGCGTGTGTGTCCGCCTTATTGTCTTGTCCTTTTTTGAGTGTTAAAGGCATAACAACTTCCCGAAAGAGGGGTTTGTAATAACTGATCAGGGGAACTACTTGATAATTCCGAACCCTCGAAAATATTTACTGAATAATTACAAAACCCATTCATTTTGATTCTTCAGTTGCTTTTGCTTAGTTGTAAGTGTTGTCTTACTTAATGGCTCATAAAATAACAACTGCAGTATATATTATATAATGACTATATTATGTCTTTTTCTTTGGGAGTTAAAATGACAATATGGAAACCAAGCACCATTGCTAATGACAATGGTGTAACTAATAATTCGTTATTATTATTATAAATTTTATAACACACTGTCTTATCAAAACTTCATAAAACACAACTCTCAACATTGGTACATTAGTGGTTAGTAACATTTTGTCAGAGTTTATTTCAGATCTCTTAGCACTTATTGTAATAGCCAACATTGTGTTGTGCAGTGCACTTATATGTTTATTTTTGGGTAATGTAAATACACTAACAGCCATCTAGCATTTACAGAAAATATAGTGGGTCACGGGAGGTGCTGGAGCCTATTCCAGCTTTTCAATGGGCGCAAGGCACATAGTAACACCCTGGACGGGGTGCCAGTCCATCGTAGGGCAGACACACATACACACACACACACATTTACCTATAGGGCAATTTAGTATCTCTAATGAACCTGACTGCATGTTTTTGGACTGTGGGGGGAAACTGGAGCTTGCAGAGGAAACCCACGCAGACATGGGGAGAACATGCAAACTCCACACAGAAAGGACCCGAACCGCCCCGCCTGGGGATCGAACCCAGGACCTTCTTGCTGTGAGGCGACTGTTACCCACCAAGCCACCGTAAGCAGTAGTGCCCATAGTAAGCAGAACTTCAGAAGTAGTATTAATAATTTAATAGTTATTAAACAGTAGGCATATATAACAAGTAGGTTTTTTTGTTATGTAGTAGCCATCTTTATAAAGTAGTTTATCATTATGAATATTTATACACTAGTTATTGTACAGGAGCCATAGTTATGAAATTTTTTGTTTTAATAATTAAACAGAAGGTATTACACGAGCCATAGTAATTACACTTTTTGTTTCAATAAACATACACTTGTTATTACAGAAGATCCATTGTGATCAAGCAGTTATTTCCAAATACATATACAGTAGTTAATAAGAACTACCCATATTTTTCAAGTAGTTCTTCATTATGACTGTGTGCAGTAGTAATTATGTAGATGAGGATTTTGTTCTAATATGCACTAGTTATTACACGAGTCATAGTTATTTTGCATTTGTCCCAAAAATATACAATAGGTGATTTACAGTAGCCATAAATTTTAAGCAGTTTTCTTTCAATAGTTATACAGTAGATATTACCCCCCATGTGGTCCTGTGGGGGTCCTGACCACTGCACCACAACCATCTAACTCTAAGTCCATCGGTGTCACTCAACAACTTGGGTGGCATCAGAAGTTGGCATTTCATAAGTCTGCTTGTTCAGGCATTGTGAAGAAAAAAGTGTTATGAGTGCGTATAGGTTTTAGTGGAGATCGAACCAAAGTTGCCATTTGCACTAATCAGTCATAACATTAAAACCACCTCCTTGTTTCTACACTCACTGTCAATTTTATCAGCTCCACTTACCATATAGAAGCACTTTGTAGTTCTACAATTACTGACTGTAGTCCATCTGTTTCTCTGCATGCATTGTTAGCCCCCTTTCATGCTGTTCTTCAATAGTCAGGACCCCCACAGGACCACTACAGAGTAGGTATTATTTGGGTGGTGGATCATTCTCAGCACTGCAGTGACACTGACATGGTGGTGGTGTGTTAGTGTGTGTTGTGCTGGTATGAGTGGATAATACACAGGAGCAATAGATGAGCAATCATGTCTGACTTTACATCTACAAGATGGACCAACTAGGTGTCTAATAGAGTGGACAGTGAGTGGACACGGTATTTAAAAACTCCAGCAGCACTGCTGTCTGATCCACTCATACCAGCACAACACCCACCCACCATGTCATTGTCACTGCAGTGCTGAGAATGATCCACCACCTAAATAATACCTGCTCTGTGATGGTCCTGACCATTGAAGAACAGGGTGAAAGCAGGCTAAAAAGCATGTAGAGAAACAGATGGACTACAGTCAGTAATTATAGAACTCCAAAGTGCTTATATATGGTAAATGGAGCTGATAAAATGGACAGTGAGAGTAGAAACCAGGAGGTGGTTTATTGTTATGCCTGATCAGTGTACGTATGTCAAACTAGGCATTTGAACAGTGCTTTTCTGTGGGTTACAGTAAATTCCTGAGACTGCACTGGCTTTCAGTAAATATTGCACTAATTGATTCACTGTGGCATCTTCTTTTCTCTTGGTGCACAATGAGAACAGTCCTGCCAGATTTAAGCTAATGAATATAAAGTCTGTGGAGGTTCAGTACAAGCTCACATCAAAGTCTCAGACTAACTGAGACTGGCATGGGATCAGCCCAAGGTTGAGTTTAAAACATGACTTCAAAGTTAATGATCAGCTCAACGATCAGGTATGTTTTTCAAAATTCAACATGTAGGGATGAAAAATGTCAGGTTCTTTGTAACAAAGAAAACAGTGGTTGTGATTGTTCAAGGTTGTCATGTTTTTTATTTTATTTTTTTTTTCTCACACCGGCAGTTGAAGGTTATGTTAAGGAATGTGACCATGTTAAAAAAGTGGTGTTATGTTTAAAAAATGAGGATGATTCCAACCATGATTTAACATTAATTAAAAATGCTATGCTGCTCAAGTGGCGCAGTGGTAAAAACACACGCTGGAACCAGAGCTGAGATCTTGAATACATCGTATCGAGTCTCAGCTCTGCCTGTCGGCTGGGCTGAGCAGCCACATGAACAACGATTGGCCTGTTGTTCAGATATGGGTGGGACTAAGCCGGATGGGGTCTCTCTCTCATGACTGGTGCAATTATGACCTCTGCTGGCTGATTGATGGCACCTGCACAGAGATGGGAAAAGAGTGCTCTCAGGATGTGTCTCTCAGTACACAATGCTGAGCTGCACTGCACTCGTCAAAAGTGTAGGTGATAAAATGCATACGTGTCGGAGGGGGCGTGGGTTAGCTTCATTCTCCTCAATCAGAGCAGGGATTAGCATTGGTGGAGAGGAAGTATGACGCAATCGGGCAATTGGACTCACTAAAAATGAGAAAAAAAGGAGAAAATGCTAAAAAATCATTAAAAATGCTACGCTGCTCAAGTGGCGCAGCGGTAAAATGCGCTAGCACACCAGAGCTGGGATTATGAATACATTGTATCGAATCTCAGCTCTGCCATTTGGCTGGTCTGGGCAGCTACATGAACAACGATTGGCTGTTGTTCACAGGGTGGGATGAGCCAAACCAGGGTTCCTCATAACTGGCGCAATTACGACCTCTGCTGGCTGATTGATGGCGCCTGCAGTTGGGGAATAATGCGCTGATCAGGGTGTGACTGTCTGTGCACAAGGCTGATCTGCATATGAAATCGCCTTGTGCAGGTGAAAAGATGCAGTCTGTACTGATCATGTGTCGGAGGGGGCGTGTGTGAATTGCGAAGCTCCTCAGTCAGCAGTGGAGGGTTGTATGGGTAGAGGTGAAGAGTAATGCAATCAGGGTAACTGGATATGACTAAATTAGGGGAGAAAATTGGAGAAAAAGAGAAAAAAAAAAACATGCTTTTATTACAGTTCATGTAAAGTTTATAACTACAGAAAAATGACATCTTTAAGTACACTATCAGCTTACAAATGCCATATTATGTGGTGTAGGTTGGTATGAATGTTCTGTAAGGTTCTTACATTTCATTTTAAAATGTAAGGGTTTTTTTAACAAAGTACCTTTCTGCCATTTCTTCCTCCGACATGTGGGCAGCATGCCATATGCATCTTATCACCTGCACTTTTGACGAGTGCAGTGCAGCTCAGCGTTGTGTATGGAGAGACACACCCTGAGAGCACTCTTTTCTCAGCTCTGTGCAGGCGCTATCAATCAGCCAGCAGAGGTCGTAATTGCACCAGTCATGGGAGAGAGACCCCATCCGGCTTAGTCGTTACGATGTATTCGAGATCCCAGCTCTGGTTCCAGCGTGTGTTTTTACCACTGCTCCACCTAAGCGGCCTTTCTGCCATTTCTATATAGAATCTGATTTTAGTGCTTCTCTGGAATGCTGGAACCCTTACATTTTTGCCAAGATAAGTTTTAGATGAGCTGGTTATACAACTTGGCTATCCCCGGGGGTTACGCACTTCCTTAATTGAACCAGATGCACAGCTGAAAAGGTTTATTGATTTGTTGATGGGATACATGGTATGAAAGGTGTAGAAAATTCTATATCTAGATATAATGATTTTTCTAATATGCACACTCTCACAACAATACAACTTCATGCATCTCTGTGTGTGTTAATATTTTAAACCAGCTCCAGATATAGAGATTTCACACTATATCTGTCTCCATGGAAACTGTTCTCATCGAGACCGTGAGCATCCAGACACAACAAGCATATAATATGAACCTTCCCACAAATTAACCACACACACACACATTGTTCTGATGTGTTTGTTTCTTTTCATGTTGTTAATTGATAATGGCTTTACAACAATCTTGAGAGAATTTCACAGCACAAACATCAGTTAATTGTTTTCTTGAACATAAGTATCAATCATAAGGTTTAAGGCCAACACTTCTCACATTACCTTATGTTGTCAGGTAAGAATAATTCAAACATCTGTTAAATCTAACATATTTAGTCAATTCTGTGGTAATTTCATAATTATACAGGTTTAAATAACCTTTGAAAAACAATGACACATGGGTAGTGTGTAATAAAAAATAATAATAAGCCAGGTAAATACTTTAGATCTTTACAGCTGTCATTCACAATAAAACCTTGAGTGTTTTATTTACAGTAGACCCTTGAGTTACGAACAGTTTACCATCCGAACATGTCGGGTTACGAACAACCTTTTTCAACTTAACAAATGTATATACAGTGATCGAACATTCGGACAGTGGGAGGTGTATATTTTGTAAAATTCAGTATTAAAATGTCCCCAAAGAATGTGCAGAGAAAGCGTAGTGGTGAGAAAATGAACAAATCTATTACTATTTGTTGTGTTGTTTAATTACTCCTGCCAGTAGCTGTCACTGTCAGACAGAGGGGACAGTGAGTGAGAGAGAAGAAGGAAATCGCTGAGTAAAGTATTCTTTCTTTCGTGCAATTACACCTACAAAATACAATGCTATTGAAATAAAGAAGAAAATAATAGAGAAAAATGAGAGTTATTGTTGTTTCTGGTAGATACATTTTATAAAAAAAGAAGAAAATGTATTATGGTGTAAGGTACAGCACACGTACTGTACTGAAATGTGTTTTATGTACAGTACTACTGTGTATTGTTGTTCATTATTGTTTATTACAGTATTATCTATTCTATAATTTAAGATTAATGGAAAATATACTTGTATTTATAACAAAAAAGACATTTTAAGACATTAGAAAGGTTAGGTAAGGGGGTGGTTTGGGGGGTCTGGCACGGATTAATTCTATTTACATTATTTCTTATGGGAAAAATAGGTTTAACTTAAGAACAGCCCTTCGGAACCAATTAAATTCGTAAGTCAAGGGTCTACTGTACTGTATTCATTTTACATTATATTACTGTTCTCAAAAAGCCTGTTAGTCTGCACGGTTCTACTTTTCCCTGGCCCTTCTTAAGCAATGACATAAGGGGACTGGCAATTGAACCAAAGCTTTGATAAGTCTCTGTGTCGGGACATCATTGAACACTGAACCACTATCAGGCTCATGGAGCATGATTTGGCTGTATGTTTATGGAGCCTACATTACTTTACACTCCTGTTAATATTTACTGCAAAGAATACCTTACAACAGTTTAGTATATTACATATTACATCCGATCATTTTACTGCAATGACACTTTTTAAAGTTTATAATATTACATACTACATTTCTTATTCTACTTATTTAATTACAAAGTGTTGTACAATAATACTTGTGTACCTTAATACTTGTTTAAATACCTTTTGCTTTAATGTATCTTGAGCTGCTGTAATAACTGATTTAGTAAAAATTGGCAGATCCTAAAAATAGTTTTTTTTGGTGCCTGCCATTGTGACTGTGTGTACCTTCATCTGGTCCATTGTCACCCCCTCTGTGCCGATGGAATATCCTAAAATAAAGAATGGTGGAGACCCCAAATACACACTTTTCTTCTTTTACATAGAGGTCAAGATGTCTTTAGAGCACCTGGCAGATGTGCTGGGTGTGTTGTGCAGCAAATCATTAATCAGCCATTGGAATACAGTTGGATATTTGTAGTGCCAGTGGGTGGTGTTGAAGGCAGTTTTCCATTCGTCCCCTGAGCGTATTCGCACTAGGTTGTAGGCACTTTTGCGATCCAACTTGGTAAAAACAGATCCAGCTCCAATAAAGAGCAACAATAAAGTCTCATTTACAAACTTAAATGAATGAGGTTTTAACATCACAGACTAAATTTATTGTTATAAATACAAGACATCTAGATTTATACAGTCATCTTTAAATAGTTGTGCATGATAAATACTTCTGCTTTATTGTAGAGTGGAAATGAATGAATGAATGAATAAAACAAGAGGCTGGTGTTCTCCACTAAAGAGAGGCATGGTATAACAGCGGCATATGTCTGAGATAAATGAGAAGAAATAAACATAGTAGAGGGAAAGAAAACAGACCAAATGAGAAGTATGGAGGAGGAAAGCAATAAAGCAGAAGGTTTAGATAGGGAAGAGAAATTGGAGTGATCTGTGCTCGGTAGTGTGTGTGCGCTGTTCATTAGCTCACTGTGGAACTTTAATGCAGTCAGGCAACATTGATCTGCAAACAACACAAGCAAAAGTCATCAACAACCTTAAATTAGAAAAAGTTAGAACAGTATGGAAAATGAATAATAATAATAATAATATTAATAAACGTAGTGGTTTTTTTAAATATTTACCTAGACTGATTTCATTGCAGACAGTATGAACTCAAGATATTTCATGTTTTACCAAGCAATTAAGTGTTTCAGGTGTTATTTTGTCTATACACTCTTCTTCTTCAGCAATGACTTTGTAATGGGTGCAGCTTGTGGTTTTGCATTATCTTGTCCCTGAAAAAGATGTCATCTTGAAGGCAGCATATGTTGTTCCGAAATCTCAATGTACTTTTCTGCATTTATGCTGCCATGACCACTGTAAATTGCCTGTAACAAAGACTCACATTCAGGTTAGGGTGCAAGTGTAGGTTTATTGAGAGATACAGCCAAACGGTCCAAAAACACAATAAAAAACTCGGTTAGATAACAGGCAATGGTCTATAAACAGGCAGTAGTAGACAAGGCTTAATGGTCAAAGATACAAGGCTGTGGTCAAAATAAAGGCAATGGATTCAAAGAAGTGCTCAGTACAGGCTGTGATAGGCACTGATACTTCGCACTGGTCTGTGGAAACAAACAGGCTTAAATACATGAACAGTAACAAGGAACAGGTGAAACTTATGAACGTAATCAGAAAGGGTGGAATAAAAAGAAAACAGGGCAAAGAGCAGCGCAAGGTATAAAGATTACCTTTGCCTAGGGCACTGACACAACTTCATACCATGGCAGACCCTGACTTTTGGACTATATGGTAGTTTCTGTCTACAGTATCCATTTTCTCCATTTCCAGCTGTGGAATACATATTTGTCTGTCCACAATACACGTTTCCACTGTGTGATGGTCCATCCCAGATGCCTGAGCCCAGAAAACTCAATATCACTCCTGGACATGGTTAACATTAGGCTTCTTATTTAGACAGTAATATCTTGAGTGGCATTTGTGAATGTAATACTGCATTATAGTTCTTGATAAATGTTCGCAAATGTAATCTCTTGCACATGTGGTTATATCAGCTATTGATGAATGACGGTTCTTAAGTAGTGCTCTCTGAGGGTTTAGCTTACGTGTGCACACTGTATGAACTGAAATTCCTCCAGATTCCTTGAATCATGTAGTGATATTATGCACTATAGAGGGAGAAATATGCAAATCCCTTCCAATCCTTTCTTGAAGAACATTGTTTTTAAACATTTCATTAATTTTCGCACACATTTGTGGACACAACTGGAGATCATCTGCCCATCTTTGCTTCTCAATGACTATCAGTGGATACTGCTTACATTCCAAATCATTATTACAATAACCTGTTGACATCAGCTGTTTGAAATCACATCATTTATTTATTAATTAATTACTTTATTTAGTTAGTTAGTTAACTTATTACAAGCCCTATATTGCCACCGTCCCAACTCTTTTCTGGAAAGGGTTTTAGGCCTGAAATGCAATGGATGTACACTGATGAGGCATAACATTATGACCACCTTCCTAATATTGTGTTGGTCCCCCTTTTGCTGCCCCATACACAACAAACTGCGAACCACTGTGTATTCTAATACCTTTTTATCAGAACCAGCATTAACTTCTTCAGCAATTTGAGCTACAGTAGCTCGTCTGTTGGATCGGATTACACGGGCCAGCCTTCGCTCCCCACGTGCATCAATGAGCCTTGGCCGCCCATGTCGCCGGTTTACCACTATTCCTTCCTTGGACCACTTTTGATAGATACTGACCACTGCAGACCGGGAACACCCCACAAGAGCTGCAGTTTTGGAGATGCTCTGACCCAGTCGTCTAGCCATAACAATTTGGCTCTTGTCAAACTCGATCAAATCCTTACGCTTGCCCATTTTTCCTGATTCTAACATCAACTTTGAGGATAAAATGTTCACTTGCAGCCTAATATATCCCACCCACTAACAGGTGCTGTGATGAAGAGATAATCAGTGTTATTCACTTCACCTGTCAGTGGTCATAATGTTATGAAATGAAGTTGACCACACAAAACATGGAATATCTTGGGCTCAGGCTCATGCTGTCTGAAATAAAGTAAAGGCAATAAAGTCAATGTGGTAAACACTTTTTTTTTTTTGCATTGTCCATACTGCATAACCAGGACTGGGCAAATTGCAAAAACAAAATCTTGGCTAAATGCTGAACACACTGTTCTAAATGTATCCTGTAACATATTCCATTATAGAGGCTGTTTTGGATACAAGATACACTACAGTAGCAAATTAATCTTTTTTTTTCTGCTACTCAATCAGCAAGAATGTTTTTGTTATGAGCAGTAAGGGTGTGGTGAAATAAATAAGCTCTGGGATGCCTCTCTATGACATGACAAGCAGGAGGATGTAACATGTTTACATGCTACAGATGCTTCAATATACAATACATTATATACTGGTGCTGAACTGAGCATCTATACAGTCATTATCGGATATATCTAAGAGGAAAAGTACCAAAGCTCTGTAGTAGATTGGTGCCCTTTATAGGGTATTTCTGCATTGCAACCAGTGTTTCCTGATAGAACTGGACTTGCCACAACCCTGACCAGGTTGAAGCAGTTAAGGAAATAAAACAAAGGAAAATAAATATGATATATTTCCCACTTTAGCCCTTAACACAACCTTATAGAACACCACTGGAATAGATTAGAATGTAAATTGCAATGCAGACCTGATTTGCCAGTCCCTGACCTCACAAATGCTCTTTTGACTAAACTGGCACAGAATCCACACATAGTTTTAAAAGAAAGGTGGAGGCTGCTATGGCCACAAAGGCTGTATTTAGAATGGGATATCAAACAGTGATTATGGTCATATCCTCATAATTTTGACTATATAGTGCTTTTTGAAGTTAACACATTTTATTAAAACCATATTTCTGTCTGAAGCACCTTTTATAAGATATTTATCTGCTCATCTTTCAAGACGTACAGTCAAGCTGGAAAGTCTGCACTACCCTTTCACCTTCTCCATGTTTTATTACATTACAGACTCATTTCATAATAGATTGAGTTCTTTTTTTTGTCACAAAGTTCTACACAAAATTAGAGTCCATCTGTGGCATATTCAATTGATTGGACATGATTGGGGATTGCCAACACCTGCCTATATTAGGTCCCACAGTTGAATTGTCAAGGCATAGATCTGGAGAAGGGTACAGAAAAACTGCTGCAGCTTTACAGATCCCAAAGAGCACAGTGGCCACCATCATTCGTAAATGGAAGAAGTCTGGAACCACCAAAAATCTTCCTAGACCTGGCCGCCCGGCCAAACTGAGCGATCGGGGAAGACGGGCCTTGGCCAGGGAGGTGAGCAGGAACCCGAGGGTCACTCTGATAGAGCTCCAGCATATCCTTGTGGAGATGGGAGAACCTATCAGAAGATCAACCATCCAGGCAACACTTCACAAATTACGCCTTTATGGTAGAGTGGCCAGACACCTAGAGGACTCTCAAACCATGAGAAACAAGATTTTCTGGTCTGATGAAACCAAAATTGAACTTTTTTGGCCTGAATACCAAGTGTCATGTCTGGAGGAAAAAAAAGGCACCGCTCATCACCTGGCTAATGCCATCCCTACAATGAAGCATGGTGGTGGCAGCATCATGATGTGGGGATGTTTTTCAGCAGCAGGACCGGGGTGACTAGTCCTGATAGAGGGAAAGATGAATGCAGCTAAGTACACCGAGATCCTTGAAGAAAACCTGCTCCAGAGCGCTCTGGACCTCAGACTGGGACGAAGGTTTACCTTCCAACATGACAACGACCCGAAGCACACAGCCAAGAGAACAAAGAAGTGGCTTTGGAGAAAGTCTGTGAATGTCCTTGAGTGGCCCAGACAGAGCCCAGACCTGCATTCAATCGAACATCTGTGGAAGGAGCTAAAAATGACTGTGTACTGACGCTCACCATCCAATCTGACGGAGCTTGCAAGGATATGTCAAGAGGAATGGGCAAAAATGTCCAGAAACAAGTGTGCCAAGCTCATAGCTTCTTTACCAAGACGTCTTGAAGCTGTAATTGCTGCCAAAGGTGCATCTACCAAGTATTAGGCTAAACCTAATTAATTTCTAAACCCTGTTTTCACTTTGTAATTATTGGTGATTGTGTGTAGATGTTTGAGGCAAAAAGTGAACTCAATCTATTATAGAATGAGTCTGTAATGTAATAAAACGTGGAGAAGGTGAAAGCGGTGTGCAGACTTTCCGGCTTGACTGTATGTAGTAGTAACTTATACATCAATGTCGGATACCTCCTGAAAACACTGTGCACATTGCCTGGCATCACACACTCCCACATTCCTATTTTTGGAAAAATGGCCAATTTACCATCTGCATGTTTTGAGGGGTTGTTGAAAACCAGAGTACCCAAAGTAAACAAACACCGACACAGACAGAAAAGCCTTACAGATAGAAAAAGCCAACCTAGATCTCAAGTGCTATGGCGCTGTACTACCTTGCCATCTTTTTGGGACTAGTACCTTCTCAAATTGTATTTTGAATGAAACTGAAATGATTCTTTTATTATTCTAGTTATGCTGAAGGGCATTTTCGTTTGTGTGTGTGTGGCAATCCTTGATATGGTGGTGAATCTTTCAGCCTATGTTTAAATGAATGCATCAATCATGCTAGTAATTGGTTACTGCTACTTGAATCATCAACATACCTGCAAGTGTCAGCCTAAAATCAGCTTGTGATTGCAATACCAGTTCTATGATGCCATTGATATAGGCTCCTCAAATAATACACCAAAATGTTAGCCTATGCTGAGAGACCATTAATCTAGGTGGTCAAACTGCCACGGTTCAAAATACGGATCACTGAGAAAACAAAGAACATGTACAGGCATGGAGGATTATGCCACTTATCCATATTTTCCCAACACTTGTCCAGCCTTCTCTACCTCAAAAATGGCCAACTGGGTCAACTGAGTGCCCATCCAGGTTGGTGGCTCCATTAAGCTATGGTTCATTAGAAACCCACATTGTGTGGTATCATAAATAAGCAAACATCTTGCTTACATCTCACACTCCTACCCTAGATGGTGGCTAAGTGAGTAGCACTGTCACCTCACAGCAAGAAGGTCTTGGGTTTGATCCCCAGGTGGGGTGGTCCGGGTCCTTTCTGTGTGGAGTTTGCATGTTCTCCCCGTGTCCGCGTTGGTTTCCTCCGGGAGCTCCGGTTTCCTCCCACAGTCCAAAGACATGCAAGTGAGGTTATTGGAGATACTAAATTGTCCATGACTGTGTTTGATATAACCTTGTGAACTAATGAACCTTGTGTAATGAGTAACTACTGTTCCTGTCATGAATATAACCAAAGTGTGTAAAACATGACATTAAAATCCTAATAAATACCCTAGACATGGATATAAAAGGTTATCTGACTAAATTAAAGTACATTTATTTATAATTATAAAACTACATTAAATGGGAGGGAAAATATGACACGAACAAACAGTGTTGTTGAAAAAGCTGAAAAGTTTTCAGATCAGAGCAATAGTGTAATTATGGCAAAATAAATTAAAACTGATTTACATTTGGATACACATTACAGCTGATGGGTTAGTTTTAAATGCTCTTTGTTTCAAGCTAGTCAGAGCTGCTAATGAGTCTTTTATTGCCCTGTATGGTAATCACAGAGATTAGCTCAGCTCTTTGTATTTTTCCAAGAAGGGGAACAAAACTAAAGAAAAGCAATTCTCTGAAGAAACTGAAAAGTTAAGCCTGCATTGATTATCTTAATGACTGAAATTAAGAGAAGCACCAAACACTGCACAATTTTTGGAACTGATATTCAATCCTAATCACAAAGGGTTAGTGTAGCTGTGGATTTTCATACTACCCAAGTATTAGTTTCATTAGTTGATCTACGACTATTGGGATGTATTCGTTATTGCTATGTCTGTTTTATGCTATGTCTATACTTTTTAAACCTGCTTTTACTCCGTTCTTTAATGGTCAGGACCACCACAGAGCAGGTATTATTTAGGTGGTGGATCATTCTCAGCCCTGCAGAGACAATGACATGGTGGTGGTGTGTTAGTGTGTGTTGTGCTGGTATAAGTGGATAAGACACAGCAGTGCTGCTGGAGTTCTTAAATACTATGTCCACTCACTGTCCACTCTATTAGACACTCCTACCTAGTTGGTCCTAGTTGATCACTTATCAATTGCTGCTGTTTGCTATCTTCTAGACCTTCATCAGTGGTCACAGGACGCTGCCCATGGGGCGCTGTTGGCTGGATACTTTTGGTTGGTGGACTATTCTCAGTCCAGCAGTGACAGTGAGGTGTTTAATAACTCCAGCAGCGCTGCTGTGTCTGGTCCACTCATACCAGCACAACACACACTAACACACCCCCACCATGCCAGTGTCACTGCAGTGCTGAGAATGATCCA
Organism: Trichomycterus rosablanca; assembly: GCF_030014385.1. Classification (NCBI taxonomy): domain Eukaryota; kingdom Metazoa; phylum Chordata; class Actinopteri; order Siluriformes; family Trichomycteridae; genus Trichomycterus; species Trichomycterus rosablanca. The sequence goes on along the minus strand of NW_026947185.1, from coordinate 658 downwards.
CCACCTAAATAATACCTGCTCTGTGGTGGTCCTGACCATTGAAGAACAGCATGAAAGGGGGATAACAAAGCATGCAGAGAAACAGATGGACTACAGTCAGTAATTGTAGAAGTACAAAGTGCTTCTATATGGTAAGTGGAGCTGATAAAATGGACAGTGAGTGTAGAAAGGAGGTGGTTTTAATGTTATGGCTGATCGGTACACACACACACACACACACACACACACACACACACACATACATATATATATATGTATGTACTGTATATATATATACACCGATCAAGCATAACAGTATGACCACCTTCCTAATATTGTGTTACTCCCCCTTTTGCTGTCAAAACCCGTCTAGGTGTGCTGTGATATCTGGCACCAAGATGTTAGCAGCAGATTCTTTAACTCCTTTAATTGGATTGAGATCTGGGGAATTTGGAGGCCAAGTCAACACCTCAAACTTGTTGTTGTGCTCCTCAAACCATTCCTGAACCATTTTTGCTTTCCTCTGCTCACGTTTCCATTGTTGGTGCTTTTGAATTATGCATTCAATACACTGTATTTGTACTGGGAGTGTGTGGGTACTCCTCTAGGTACTCCATCTTTTCCCACCTTCCAAAAACATGCAGTGGAGAGTTTGTAGCCTAACAGAACATCGACTCAT
>NW_026947184.1:0-26416 GCF_030014385.1 Trichomycterus rosablanca | reverse complement strand
ATGCAGGGTTTCTGTTGGATGTTTGTCCCATTTAATAGAACTGTGAAATTTCAGTGGACCCCATACACATTCACTGCCATGCTGAAACTCCCTGATGCAGTAATGAGTACAGCCGTACTAGTATGGCCTAGTGGTTAGGGTACTGGACTAGTAATCAGAAGGTTGCTGGTTCAAGCCCCACCACTGCCAGGTTGCTGCTGTTGGGCCCTTGAGCAAGGCCCTTAACCCTCAATTGCTCCGATTGTACACTGTAACTGTACTGTACGTTGCTTTGGATAGAGGCGTCTGCTAAATGCTGAAAATGTAAATGTAATGATGAGACCAAGGTAAGTGTACTGCATTGTGTGCTCCAGGGCAGTGCTGACCATGGTAAACTGGTGCCATGTGTTCCTGACATCTAGGTTTGTTTTTGGAACACCATTTTTGTTTTCTTCAGATTTACTGCTAGGGCCCAGTTCTGGCTGTACTGCTCCAACAGGTCTAGGTGCAGCTGCATAGAGTAGAAATTTTACTTCACCGTCCTGCAGAGTGAGTCCGGGGGCTGCACACTAATTCATTTATGTAGATATTAAACAGTGATGGACTCAGACTGCAGTTCTGCAATTCTGTGTTGTGTATTGTGTATGTTTGTCACCGGTTCTTACAGCACTTTTGTTTCTTAGTAGTATCTGTGTGTGTTTGAGTAAAATGTGTGTATATACACATACACACACACACACACACACACACAATACATAAAAAAATACATACATAAAAGAAAACACATATACATGGGTATGGCATGTGTAGGGCAGTTGTAGCCTAGCGGTTAAGGTACTGGACCAGTAATCAGAAGGTTTCCGGTTCAAGCCCCACCACTGCCAGGTTGCCACTGTTGGGCCCTTGAGCAAGGCCCTTAACCCTCGATTGCTTAGATTGTATACTGTCACAGTACTGTAAGTCGCTTTGGATAAAAGCTTCTGCTAAATGCTGAAAATGTAAATGTATGAACGTAACAGCTACATGACATTTTGTTTGTGTGTTGTCACATTTTGGCCACCAGATGGGAGCCACGCTCCACTAATTGTCTATTGGTTTTCCATAACATTATAAGTAACTAGTTATATTATAAGTTACTACTACTACTACCATCACCAATAATACTATTATTACGACAACAACTATAATATTAAAAACAAATTGATTATTATGAGTAATTATGATTATTTACAGTTAATATTTTACAATATGTCTGTCCTAAAATATATACCCTGTGTTGAGTACTTAGAATAGTGTTTTATTATTGATATTGATACATTATTCTGAATAATAATTACTGATTATTATTCCTCTTTTTTTGCAAGCTGCAATTTTCTGCTCCCTCTTCTTTACTGGCATGTTTTTGTTCTGTTACTCTGTTTAGTGCGAAGTAAAACACAGCTACCAAGCAGGACTAGATCGAGTCCAGGGTGCTTAACTGTCATGTAGCTGAAATGGAAGAAAAAAATAAACATAACAATTTATAATAATAATGATGATAAGAAGAAGAATACTACAATACACTAACATTTATTTCAGTTAGTTCTACATATTTGTGCTGTAAGATCTACAGAACATCCCCGTGTCAGCTTTAAGTTCACATATACTGACACATTTCTAAAACAACACATGGCTCCAACATTCACATTCTACTGATCTTTCTAACACTCACAAAACAGATTCAAGTCTATTTTAGCTATTTATCTGATACATCTCTTTTATAAAGATGCACTTTTTAATGTTTAACTTAGAAATGGCTTTAACACAGCTAACACTGAAACATAAAATGTCTTATTTCACTTATTTGGCTTTTATTGATACACAGCTAAGATCACTTTCACTTTAACCAAGATGTGTCTGACTTTGAAATATGTTTATGAAACGTTATGCTTTAGCAGAATATGACTTATAACTTCCCATTTCTCACAATACAGTGAAATATACAAACACATTTTTAACACAGATGTCACTTATAAAGACTTTATAAATCAGTATTGTTCAGCACAGAAGAATCTGAAAACGTATTTACTCAATTTTTATGTATTTATTTGTTTAATGTATTCATTGTTTATTTAGTTAATCACTCATTCATGACCCTAACACCCACTTTAACAAAACATTAATGGCTCTAGCAGTCCAGGTGAGACATATCCACCCATTTTACTTAAATTTTTTACTCTCTCTCTCACACACACACACCTGCAAAAGCTAGAACCAAACACAAGCGTTGTCCATTTACAGGGGTTGGACAAAATAACTGAAACACCTGGTTTTAGACCACAATAATTTATTAGTATGGTGTAGGGCCTCCTTTTGCGGCCAATACAGCGTCAATTCGTCTTGGAAATGAGACATATACAAGTCCTGCACAGTGGTCAGAGGGATTTTAAGCCATTCTTCTTGCAGGATAGTGGCCAGGTCACTACGTGATGCTGGTGGAGGAAAACATTTCCTGACTCGCTTCTCCAAAACACCCCAAAGTGGCTCAATAATATTTAGATCTGGTGACTGTGCAGGCCATGGGAGATGTTCAACTTCACTTTCATGTTCATCAAACCAATCTTTCACCAGTCTTGCTGTGTGTATTGGTGCATTGTCATCCTGATACACGGCACCGCCATTGGATGCACATGGTCCTCCAGAATGGTTCGGTAGTCCTTGGCAGTGACGCGCCCATCTAGCACAAGTATTGGGCCAAGGGAATGCCATGATATGGCAGCCCAAACCATCACTGATCCACCCCCATGCTTCACTCTGGGCATGCAACAGTCTGGGTGGTACGCTTCTTTGGGGCTTCTCCACACCGTAACTCTCCCGGATGTGGGGAAAACAGTAAAGGTGGACTCATCAGAGAACAATACATGTTTCACATTGTCCACAGCCCAAGATTTGCGCTCCTTGCACCATTGAAACCGACGTTTGGCATTTGCACGAGTGACCAAAGGTTTGGCTATAGCAGCCCGGCCGTGTATATTGACCTTGTGGAGCTCCCGACGGACAGTTCTGGTGGAAACAGGAGAGTCAAGGTGCACATTTAATTCTGCCGTGATTTGGGCAGCCGTGGTTTTATGTTTTTTGGATACAATCCGGGTTAGCACCCGAACATCCCTTTCAGACAGCTTCCTCTTGCGTCCACAGTTAATCCTGTTGGATGTGGTTTGTCCTTCTTGGTGGTATGCTGACATTACCCTGGATACCTTGGCTCTTGATACATCACAAAGACTTGCTGTCTTGGTCACAGATGCGCCAGCAAGACGTGCACCAACAATTTGTCCTCTTTTGAACTCTGGTATGTCACCCATAATGTTGTGTGCATTGCAATATTTTGAGCAAAACTGTGCTCTTACCCTGCTAATTGAACCTTCACACCCTGCTCTTACTGGTGCAATGTGCAATTAATGAAGATTGGCCACCAGACTGGTCCAATTTAGCCATGAAACCTCCCACACTAAAATGACAGGTGTTTCAGTTATTTTGTCCAACCCCTGTATATATTACACATTCCTAAACACAATTTTACCCTCATGTTTTATTCACCCTACACCTCGTCCTACACCGCTGCAGGTTTTTTAGATGTATTTTTTTATCCTAACGTGTCTCTAATGCTACTTTCACAAGCACTGAAAGGTTTTTAAAGCTATTTGTTTGTTTTATTTCAATTTCACTACAAATTTGACTTAATATGACTTTTGGTCATACACTGCTCTATTCTCCCACTGTCTTATATCCTAGTATGGGGTATTTTTTGGGCTACATTGTCATGTCTCTAATGGCTATCTGTCCCACCTAATTGTACAATATTAAAATTATAGTATATTGTAATAAGGTTTAGGGTTGCATAGAAGCCCTGTTGAATTTCTTTTTTTAACATGTTTAAAACGGCAAAATTATTAAAATTAACTTTAGTTACAGAAAAAAAAAACATCAAATCGATTGTGGACCAATTTACTGAGGAAAAACTACAGTGGCCAAGAAGTGCAAAACAAATTAACATTTTAGAAAACAAATTTACAACAAAAACAAAAACAAATTTACTAGAGCTGAAACACTTTTAACAATGCCGAAACAAATTTACAAATGGTCGATCTGAAGGAAAGGCTAGGTATATATAAATCCATATATATATATGTCAGAATGCATATAAATGGAGCCACTTAATGCTGTTTAATGATAATAATTGACCATTACACTCTCAGCTTAAACAAAACTTCAATCCTAACAATAATAACAGGACGATATTTTAAGTGTATCCAGAGCAGTAGAGAGAACAGAGTGGTGACACTCCCGTAGAGAACCGTTGTAATGTTTTTATTTTAGTTTTTTTTACTGGAGTAATATTTTACCTTGGATATCTCTACTTTAACTCGACTACATTCTGCACCTTCTCCAGCACTTACATTAGACAAAATGAACTTGTGCATATTCACAATGAATTCATTAATGTATTACATGTAGGAATCAATGTTATAATAGTTTTATTTCCTTGTGACTTTTTTTCTCTCTAATTTAGTAAGTTTTAATACGTTTTTATAGTGGGTTTGCTAGTTCTTTTTAATTTTTATTATTTTTTTAATGCTTAGTTTTAGTTTAGTTTTTATTAGTTCTAGTATTAGTTTTAATTTAGTTTAAATAAATATTGTGTAATAAAAACTCAACAAAAGATACCATTTAAAAATGTTTTTCAAATACTGTTGAACAACCAACTGTCCACAAAAACTGTAACAGTCCACAGGATAGCAGCCGTAAGTGCAAAATGTGTTTAATACTGCTGCTGAAATGTAGTTGTTGACAGTTACCATCTTTCAGCCAGTTATTTAAAATGAGCTGGTAAAACATGAACTGGTAAAAGTGAGGATCTTTACCTGTTCATAACCCTGCCACTGAAAACAGGCGCTCATAATATGAACCATTTCTAGATGCAACACCAGTGGTGTAACTGGGAGCTCATGGGCCCCAGTGCAAAAAAAATTTTTTGGGCCCCCTCAACAAATTGCATACACTGTAAAAAAATGAATCAGTGGTCCAGTAGATTTTTTACAAATGTTTTGTGTTAAATTTATTTAATGGAATTAAGTTCTTGAATTTATGGCTATTATTTGAGTAAATTTTACAGTAGTGTTCAAAATAATAGCAGTTCAACACCATTAACATGGTAAATCACTGTTTTTAGTAGAAATGCTATTTCTACATAGCAAAAAATTGACTTGAAAGTGTAGTAGAGTAATGAAAACAAAACAAACCCAACAATTAGGACATGCATGCCGCTCATTCTGAGTAATCGAAGCATTGATTGAAAGGGGGTTGTTCAAAATAATAGCAGTGAGGAGTTCAATTGGTGAAGTCATTCATTCTGCAGAAGAACGGGTGTCAGTTTTGGCCCTTATTTAATGTAGGAGGGGGGCAAATGTTGCACAGCTTGGTCATAGCACATTTCCTTTTGAAATACTGGGGAAAATGAGTTGTTCCAGACATTGTTCTGATGAACAGCATACTTTGATTAAAAAGTTGATTGTAGAGAGAAAAAGCATACAGAGAAGTGCAGCAAATTATCGGCTGCTCAGCTAAAATGATCTCAAATGCCTTGAAGTGACAACCAAAACCTGAAAGATACGGAAGGAAGCGTGGAACTACTGTTCAATTGGATCGAAGATTAGCCAAAATAGCAAATACTCAGTCAATGATCACCTCCAGAAGGATCAAGGAACATGTGAAGTTACCAGTGAGTACAGATGATGATTAAGTGAAGCCAATTTACCAGCAAGAACTCCTATCAAAGTCCCGTTGTTAAGAAAAAGACGTGTCCTGAATGGGTTCAAATCTGCCAAGGAACACATTGACTGGTCCAAAGAGAAATGGCTCAACATTGTGGACTGGTGAAAGCAAAATTGTTCTATTTGGGTCTAGTGGCCGTAGACAGTATGTCAGACGACCCCCGAGCACTGAATTCAAGCCAAAGTTCACTGTGAAGACAGTAAAGCATGGTGGTACAAAATGATGATATGGGGATGTTTATCATACCATGGTGTTACACCTATTTATCACATACGAGGGATCATGGATCAGTTTAAATATATCAGAATACTTGAGGAGATCATGTTGTCTATAACGAAGAAGAAATGTCCTTAAAATGGGTGTTTCAACATGACAATGACCCAAAACATCTTGGTGACAGACAAACAAGATTAAGGTAATAGAGTGACCAGCCCAATCCCCTGACTTCAATCCCATAGAGAACTTGTGTTCTGACGTCTGAAACACGTTTTTTTGAGGCAAAACCCAAAAATGCAGAAGAACTGTGGAATGTAGTCTAATCATCCTGGACTGGAATACCTGTTCAGAGGTGCCAGAAGTTGATCGACTCCATGCAACACAGATCTCGGAAACAATTGTTCTGCCACTAAATATTAGTTCAGTAATTTAAAGTAAAGAGAAACCTTAAACATTTTTTCATGTTATAGACACATTTTTTGAGTTTTTAAAGAAAAATGCTGCACTGCTATTATTTTGAACAGCCTAATATTCATTTTTCTTAATTTTCTGTAAAGGATTGACACAAACTGGCTAAATGTTGTTAATGTTTTGATTTAGAATTGAAAGTGGAGTATTTTCAGTGCATTTGCATTTATGGAAATAAAAGTTATTATAATGATTTTGTGCTTTATTCACTTTTTTAAAATCACTGCTATTTTTTTGAACACCACTGTACTTATTAAACAATGCTATAAAATCTACTTATTTTATTTGTGTGAATATAAAAATAAGTTATATAAATAAGTTGCTTTAAATTTTCAAGCACTTCCAGTCTGCGCGCGTGCGTTTTTTTTTTTTTTTTTTAAATACACCTTCTAACCCGCAACGGTTGTGAAGAGCCTCCACAACGGAATCCAGATTGCACAGTTTGTGAGCAAATGAACTAAGGTAAGTAATTCTGTTCTATTAATCTGTATAGTTACCACAGTTTATTACTGTAAACTTAGAATTAGTGTGTTAGAATGTGTCGGAATGCATGTCGTTATTACACTTACTTTAAATCAACAACATTATATGTGAGAGATGCTGTAATGAGTCTTGTAGTTTGATTTATTGCAACGTCTCACTTTTCTCATTTGAAAATAGGTTGAGCTGTTCTTCAGGCTTGCCATTTTGTTAACTGAGGTAGTTAGGTGGTTCATTTTTCAACCTTTTTTGTAACTTGGCAAATATCTCTGTTGGCTGAGGTAAGTTAGCTAGCTAATAAAAACTTTTCTCATTTTAATGCATTGAGGAAACAACTTTAACCCAGTGTTGAGAGCAAAGTTAAAACTCGATAACACACAGATGGTTAGATGAATGAAGTTTTATCTGAAGCCGGAAAAAAGTTTTGCATTTATCTGTAAACATGCTAAGCTTGTTAGAGAAAACATAGTTAACTTAATTTAAACCTCATGTCAGGGTAGTTAACTTGATTAACCACAACATAACGAGTCATTTTTTTGCAAACCTCAATTATCTTAATATTCAGTCATTTGAGACATTTTAATTATTTCAATTTGGTGCATTTCATTCTAATATAGATAAAACTATAAAAATGTAATTAAAATGAAACTTGTTAAACTAAAAACTTAACTTGTTATACTAAAAATGTAATGTTTATTAACTGCATGTTTTGACAAGACAAATTAAAGTATTAACAAATTACTTTTGACCCTTTTCATACCATAATAATTGATGTTGCAGGAACCTGAAGGTTTAGAGGTGGACCAGCCCTCGTTGGTAGTAGTTGTGATGATGAACATGAGAGCTTCTGCAGGTGACACACTAAAGGACATCATGATTATTATTGAGAAAGTACATGTCATCACAGGACTAAAAGATAATGCTATAGCTTGTGCTGCCTTCCTTGGCTTGACCTATGTGCTAAACCTCAGTTATCCCAGCCGGCAGACATTACAAAGGCATGGCTGTGGAAGAAGAGAGCCAAGTATTGGACTGGCCTACCAGAGAGAACGTGTGGAGAATTTTGTAAGAAGTGACTATGACAACAACCGTGTACTGTTGCACACCTTAAGACTTCAGTTTTCAGGAACAATGGCACAAAATACACCAGAACACTTCATTGCTAGGTATTCAAGGTGCCAAAACATCTTTGTGTTGAGACGGAATGGCAACATTACAAAGTGGTAAATGCTTTACCATCCCAGCTTTTCTGGAAGGTGCTGCAGCCCTGAAATGCAAGAATGGATGTTTACTAACACATAAAATAGTTTGATTAAAAATTTATCACGATTAAAAATGTAAGGCCTTAATCGCGTTAATTACCGCGATTAACGACAGCCCTAATAATAATATGAACTAATTCATGAGACACACATCAGAAAAACATCAACTTAACTTTTGCTGTGGTCATTTTGCAGGCTAGCGTGGAGAGCAGAAACGGAATGTAAACATGAAGTGCCGTCAGGGAGCCCAATCCCCCCAATCTCAATCCGCTCCCTACTCACTCCCCCTCTTCACTCCGCCTCCGTTTGCGCGTTCACGTGGAGGGTCCCTCTGTAGTGGATTGTTAGTGAGGAGGGAGCGGATTGGGAAAGACCGCATGAGGTACAGTACGGTGCTCGAGTGGAAAACATCGATTTCATATCAGTTCACAATGCTCATGAATAAAATGATGAACACGAAAACGAAGGCTATTCTTTCTATAATTTTAGTACGTTCTCGTTAGTTTTGTAAACGCCTAATACAGTTAGTTAGTTATCGTTTTTTATTTTTTATTTTAACAGCACCGGGTTTGTTTGGCGAGATCAAGGAGTGTAGCAACTCTCTCTCTACGGCTCTGAGTGTATTATAATAACTTTAAGAGTACAGTGATATTTTATTGTGTAATCTCCTAAACTCACCACATAGTGACAGTCGTGGACAAATCGTGAAGAACAGCAGTGACCAAAAATAGTAATATATTAATAAATAAAAAAAAATCAAGTATTATAAACATGTGAGGCTATCTAGATAGTGTGTATGACATATTCAGATCTAATATTTAAAAAGAGGAAAATTCTCTTAACTTGATAAGATGGGTGGCTCTTAAAAGAACCGTTGGTTTGCTAGAGCGACTAAGGCGCTTTACTTGGAGCTGGTGTACTTGGTGACGGCCTTGGTACCCTCGGACACGGCGTGCTTGGCCAGCTCACCGGGAAGCAGCAGGCGCACGGCGGTCTGGATCTCCCTGGAGGTAATGGTGGAGCGCTTGTTGTAGTGAGCCAGACGAGAGGACTCACCAGCGATACGCTCGAAAATGTCGTTGACGAAGGAGTTCATGATGCCCATAGCCTTGGAGGAGATCCCGGTATCAGGGTGGACCTGTTTCATGACCTTGTACACGTAGATAGCGTAGCTCTCCTTCCTGGCCTTTCTGCGCTTCTTGCCTCCTTTGCCGGCGGTCTTGGGGACGGTTTTCTTGGAGCCCTTCTTGGGCGCGGCCTTCGCTGGTTCAGGCATGATGCTGCTGTTTTTTCTAGAGCAAACTGAAAGTGAATGAAGATGCTCTACACGCCCGCTTTATTAACCCTGCATGCAGAGTAAGCCAAGTTGAAACACGTAACTCTGATTGGTCCAAGGTCCTGGGTTTCTATTGGACAGACAACAAACCGTTCCACGCCCCCTTCTGCCCCATTCACTAGAATCTGTTCTTTGTTGTCTGTTCCCGCTTAATCTGAGGTCGATACATGTTTTAAAACCGAATATAAAATAATCCATAGCAATATTTTATTTATCAATATTTTATAGTTAGGATAAATAGATAGATAATTTTTTGTTTGTTTTTTAAGCGAAGCATTCGGGCACAATGTTTTACTGTATTTTACACAAAGATCGTGTTAATGATTGTAGTGTAATCTACAGTATGGTTGTACATTGGTAGTATGCAAACACGCCGTTTGAAGGCTAAACGAGAGATCTGATAGTAAACGTAATACTAAAACTACTAATGATAACACCAAGCTTTTAGGGCTACATAAGTGAACTGATAAAAAATGCATCAGTGAATGTGTTATTTTTATTTATAATGATGCTTTCAAGCTATGGGGGCTAAACGAGTGATCTGCAAATCTACAAACGCATCAGTGAACGTACTATTACTAAACACTAATAATAATAATAAACAAGAAGGAATTTCTCTTTTGCAGAAAATATGGGTGGCTCTTAAAAGAGCCGTTGTGTTAGCGTGGAGGTCTGAACGTTTAACCCCCGAATCCGTACAGGGTGCGTCCCTGGCGTTTCAGAGCGTACACCACGTCCATTGCGGTGACGGTCTTTCTCTTGGCGTGCTCGGTGTAGGTGACGGCATCACGGATGACGTTCTCAAGGAAAACCTTGAGCACACCGCGGGTCTCCTCGTAGATCAAGCCGGAAATACGCTTCACACCGCCACGGCGAGCCAAACGGCGGATGGCGGGTTTAGTAATACCCTGGATGTTATCACGGAGAACTTTGCGGTGACGCTTAGCGCCTCCTTTTCCAAGACCTTTGCCGCCTTTTCCTCTTCCGGACATCGTTACTGCTCTCGTCGAGATGAAGCGAGTCAATGCAGGACGAGCGTTCACAGCGAGCCTGTTATTTCCCTCTACCGGACCTAGTTGAAGACAATGGGGCGGAGTTAAGCAGCGACCGCCCACTGTGACCGCAGCTGCTCGGAGTAGATCTCATGTAAAGCGCATAACTTAGTACCTCCACTGTTTTTACCCCACAGTAAATCAGTCCACATTCGATGTGATGTATTCCACATGACATATTTTTCTGTAACTAATGTGTAATGTTAAGAATTTTTTTCTAAACATGTTGTGCCAAAAGAAAGAAAGACAAACAAAGAAACAACCCTAAACCCTATTACAATGTACTACTGTATAATCGCCATGTTTGTCGCATTTTTTAATATTGTACAATTAGGTGGGAAAAAGAGCCATTAGATGCATGACAATGTAGCCCAAAAAAAAAACATATTAGGAATACGGAAAGACAGTGTGGGAGAATACAGCAGTGTATGATCAAAAATTCATATTAGTTCATATCAGTACAGTTGTAGTGAATATTGAATTTGAAAGAAACAAATAGCTTTAGAAACCTTTCAGTGCTAGTGAAAGTAGCATTAGAGTCACGTTATGATAAAAACAAAGATCTAAAACACCTGCAGCAGTGTAGGAGGAGGTGTAGGGTAAAGAGAACATGAGGGTAAAATTGTGTTGGAATGTGTAATATATAAATGGACAACACCAGTGTTTGTTGCTAGCTTTTGCAGATGTGTGAGTGTGTGTGTGTGAGAGAGTATGCTGGATCTGCTAGAGAAGTTCTGTCAGACCTGGGCCCTGACAGTAAATCCTGATAAATCTAAAATCATGATCTTCCAAAAGAAAGCCAGATCTCAGGAGAGCAGGTACACTTTCAATCTAGGAGACACCGCCTTAGACCACACCCTTTCTTATGATTACCTGGGGCTCAAAATCAGCGCCTCAGGAGGCTTCGGTCTGGCAGTAGAAGCACTGAAAGAGAAAGCCTGCAGAGCCCTCTATTCAATTAAAAACAAATTCATTAAGATTGACATCCCAATTGGAATCTGGTTAAAGATCTTTGACAGTATAATCCTGCCCATTGCGCTATACGGTAGTGAAGTATGGGGTCAACTCAGTCATCATGACTACACTAGATGGGACAAGCATCCCACTGAAGTCCTGCATGCAGAATTCTGCAGAATGATTTTAAACCCAACCAAAGCATGCAGGGCTGAATTAGGTCGATACCCATTAATTATTAATGTTGATAAAAGAGCCCTTAAATTCTGGATGCACCTAAAATCCAGTCCCAAAACAAGCCTGCAGTTTCAGGCACTCCAATCCCAAGAGCTCTACCCTGAAAAGAGTCCTGTGTGTCAGCTGGTCCAGAGACTGACCAACACACTGACCCCTAACAACCCTAACTCTCTGACCAGCACTGCTTCCCAAACACCAATCAGGATCACCCAAATTATCAAACACCTCATAAACACTTATCTGGTACATTGGACAACGCAAACTCAATCCCAAAACAGACTAAACTGCTATCTGACCCTAAAACATGAATACAACCTGGCCACGTATCTCCTTACTGTCCGAGATACGAAGCAGAGACACATTCTCACCAAATACAGACTGAGTGACCACAGCCTGGCCATCGAGAGAGGCAGGATTAAAAAGTCCTGGATCCCCAGAGAGGAGAGACTGTGTGGTCACTGCAGGACAGGTGAGGTTGAGACAGAGGTGCACTTGCTTCTAAACTGCCCAAAATACACAACAATCAGAAACAAATATTATAATCAGTTAGAAAGAGAGGTGAGCGGCTTCAGATCGCCGACAGACAGCCAGAAACTGGCAATTATATTAGGAGAGGGACCATCAGCCTCCACTGCAGCCAAATATGTACACGAGTGTCACACACTCCGGGACAGTGAGTGAAACACCAAATAATACCCCCCTTCCCCCCCCCCCCCCCCCACACACACACACACACATCACAAACCCACCAAACACACATCACACACACATCACACACACACCACACACACACATAGTAATATTTTATCTTTTTTTGTGTGAATAATTGTCTAATTACATAATTAATATTTTCTCACCATTTTTTTCAATATATACACCTGTTTTTTATTTCTTTTGTAAATATTTATATATACTATGTGTATGCTTTGACAATACAAATATAGAAATGTGTCATGTCAATAAAGCAAATTCAATTGAATTGAATTGAGAGAGAGAGAGAGAGAGAGAGAGAGAGAGAGAGAGAGAGAGAGAGAGAGAGAGAGAGAGAGTAAAAAAAAAAAAAAAGTAAAATAGGTGGATATTTACATTTAGCAGACACCTTTATCCACAGCGACTTACATTACAGTATACAGTCAGAGCAATTGAGGGTTAAGAGCCTTGCTCAAGGGCCCAACAGTGATAACCTAGCAGTGGTGGGGCTTGAACCAGTGACCCTCTGGTCACTGGCCTAGTACCTTAACCACTAGGCTACAGCTGGCCCTGGATATGTGTTACCTGGACTGCTAGAGCCATAGATGTTTTGTTAAAGTGAATGTTAGGGTCATGAATGAATGAGTGAATAACTAAATAAATACATAAACAATGAATACATTAACAAATAAATACATAAAAAATGTGTAACGCAGTGTTTGGATTTGTCTGTGCTGAACAATACTGATGCAGGTCTTTATAAGTGACATCTGTGTTAAAAATGTGTTTGTATATTTCACTGTATTGTGAGAAATGGGAAGTTATAAGTCATATTCTGCTAAAGCATAACGTTTCATAAACATATTTCAAAGTCAGACACATCTTGATTAAAGTGAAAGTGGTCAAAGCTGTGTATCAATAAAATCCAAATAAGTGAAAGAAGATATTTTATGTTTCAGTGTTAGCTGTGTTAAAACCATTTCTGAGTTTTAAAAGGAATTATAAAAAAAAAAAAAAAAGATTTGAATCTGTTGTGTAGGAGCCATGTGTTGTTTTAGGAATGTGTCAGTGTATGTGAACTCAAATTAAGTAATTAATTTATTTATTTTCTTATTTTATGGGGGGGGGACTGGGTTTTTTATTTCCCTCTCAGTTTATGATTTAGGTGTGTGCGAGTGTATCCAGCTTCACCGTAATGTGTTCGCGAACAGAACTGTAAGTGCAAAAGATAAAAACTGCAATTTCTTAACAAGACATGGGCGTCTATTTATTTACTGAAGTCAGAAGTAAAGCCGGTTAAGGTTTACAATTTAAATCCCCATTACGGTACTAAACATCGTGAAATACAAGAATGTGAACAATGTACAACATTCAGGTGTGAAGCTTTGCTAGCTCAAATACAAAAGCAATAAGGTTTTTTTTAAAGCGCTTTATGTACTTTTTGGATATCACAAAGCTGGTCTTGACTGCTTCAAAGGACTGAAAAACAGCAAATGAAGTCATTAAGTTCCAAAAGGTATAGAAATAAGATTTTGTGTATTGTTAATGTGGAAACCTACACTTTTTATGCTCACCTGTTTTCGTGAAAGTAAATTAAATAGTGAAATGATGTTGATGTTTTTACTCTGCCTCCTTCTAATCGTCATTGCCTGATAGTAAAAATAGGATTATTATTATTATTATTATTACATGTTGGGGATATCCTAATTATGGTTAGAACTAGCTTGGGGTTATCCTAATTTGGGTTAGATACATGTTGGGGTTATCATATTTACGGTTAGAAACATTTTGGGGTTATTATAGTTTGGGTTAGAAACATGTTGGGGTTATCATAGTTCAGGTCAGAAATAACTTGGGGTTATCCTAATTAGGGTTAGAAGGAAGTTGGGCTTAAATTGGACTCAACAGACATCATCTGTGCTGCCTAGGAACACAAGGCACATCTGGAGGTGATGAACCACACCTGGGTCCTCATGCCTTCAGATCAGGTAGCGAGAACAATGAGTTCCAGCCTGAGTGTGAGTACCAGCCGGAGAACCTGCAAACGGCGACAAAAACCCGTCAGAAATGGGAGTCGGTGCTGCGGGACTCAGAGGACAAAGGTTAAAGTTACACACACACAGTGGCGGCTCAAACACATGAATTACCAAATTAGAAAAGGCATCATTGTGAATACGGTTGTTTTATTACCATTATTACAATAACCAGTCTTATGGTTAACATTCAATATTCTGCTCATTCCTGATGCCTTCATCCAGCGTGTTTACATTCTACCAATGTACAGCCATACTGTAGATTACACTACAATCAGTTAATACGATCTCTGTGTAAAATACAGACTGTGTACACCGTGCAACACCAACGCCACTAAATCCTCCTAACAATTTTTATATTACATAAAAATACATAAAAATATACATACATAAAAGAAAACACACACATACACACATAAACACACAGATTTAGTTCGTGTTTTCACATTTTGGCCACGAGATGGAAGAAACGCTCCACTAATCATCTATTGGTTCTCCATAACATTATAATTACAGTTACTACTACTACTACCATCACCAATAATACTATTATTACAACAACTATAATAGAAATAAAATTATTATTATGAGTAATTATGATTATTTACACTTAATATTTTACAGTATGTTTGTTCTAAAATGTCTCTAATTACCCTGTGTTGAGTACCTAGAATAGTATTTTATTATTGTTATATTATTCTGAATAATAATTACTGATTATTAATCTTTTTTTTTTTGCATTAGCAGCGTAATATTTTAACCACTGCTGAAATTTACGGCTCCCTCTTACTTACCGTCATGTTTGTGTTGTTACTCTACTACTCATAACGACTATATTACTCTTACTAACTCAATGCTCTATAGAACCCCATAAACATAAACCACTATAAACATTATTAATCATGTGTTATAAGACACCATCTGCCAATCTTTAATCAGCTGTACTTATGTAACCGTGTTTATAATTGTTGTAAGAACATGTTAAGTACATCCTACACACAGTTTTTCCTAATATATATATAATTGTAAACTGTGTTTTAAAAGCACAAAGAAAGAAAGGAAAGTATTATAAATCCCGCCAACAGCATAGAGGAAATATTATGTTTTCTAAAACGAGGCAGCGGCAGAACGCCGACCAGTAAGCGACATTTGACGTAAGCACGTTTGTCCAATGAGAAAAGTGCGTCACCAAGACGCCCAATGAGCGCAGAGCGGCTCTGGTACTTAAATTGAGCGTGTTGGACGGGCCAACATATTCTGTCGGAAGACAAACTGCAACCCATTTCATGCCATTTTCTTGAAAACTAACAAAGGGGAGAATTTATACATTTATATATAAATAAATTGACAAATTTTATGATGTAAGCCGACAATGAGCTTCCCCTCTTTGAAAGACCAGCAGCCGCCACTGATATATATATATATATATATATATATATATACAGTATATATATACAGTATATATATATATATATATATAGTATATATATATATATATATATTTGGTGCTCTTAGAGCAGGGGTGTCAAACTCACTAACTTTGAACTTGACCCGGGGTGTCCAAACATTTGCATAACTTGGACGGAAATTTGACAATAGGCTTCAGGAAATACACACACATTCTAATCAGCAGAAAGCAAAGTAAAAAGTGTTAGGGTGAGGAACAAACCCAGGTCTCCATGTTGCTGCACTGCTGCCATTCAGCCCGGTGTGACACTGTGCCTTCAGTGATATCTTGTCCTCCTTGATCTTACTGCAGCTTTTGACACCATTAATCACTCCATTCTTCTGTCCCGCCTTGAATCCTCTGTCAACATCACTGGTACTGCCCTTTTGTGGTTAAGGTCATATCTCATAAACAGACAACAGTTTGTTAATATCAACAATTGTAGTTCTGCCATTGCTCCACTGTCCCAAGGCGTTCCCCAAGGCTCAGTGTTAGGTCCCCTTTTGTTTATTCTTTATATGCTCCCCCTTGGTGACATCATACGTCGGCATGGTTTACATTTCCACTGCTATGCTGATGATATTCAGCTTTACATCTCCTCCAAATCCATTAATACTGAACTTCACTCCACTCTGACAAATTGCATCACTGAAATGAAATTGTGGATGAAAGCTAATTTCCTCAAATTAAACTGTGAAAAATCAGATATGATCATCGTAGGTCCTACAACCCTGGCAAAAACCACAAAAAATTTTCAAATTACCATTGATAATGACACTTTGTCTCCGTCTTCTAACATCCGAAATCTTGGTGTAATTTTTGATAGCAACCTCTCTTTTGACCGCCATGTAAATCACATCACCAAAACTGCTTTCTTTCATCTAAAAAACATAGCACGTCTACGTCCATCACTCTCCTTTTCTGCCGCCGAAACCTTGATTCATGCTTTTATTACATCCAGAATTGATTATTGCAATAGCATCCTTTATGGTACATCTAACAAAATCCTAAAAAAACTTCAGTATATCCAGAATTCAGCTGCTCGCCTCCTTACTCATACTCGCTCCCGTGATCATATTACACCTGTTCTACAAAAACTTCATTGGCTTCCCGTTGCTCAACGCATTCAATTCAAAATTCTTCTATTCACTCACAAAGCTCTCCATAATCAGGCCCCATCCTACCTCACCGACCTGCTCCATCAGCACATTCCCTCCCGTAGCCTTCGCTCTTCTGAGGCTAACCTACTGTCCATACCCTCTAGGACCAAGCACCGGACCTGGGGTGACAGGGCCTTTTCCATAGCTGCTCCATCTTTATGGAATGCTCTCCCCAAACACCTACGAGATTGTCCTGACCTGTCCAAATTCAAGTCACTTCTCAAAACTCATCTATTCAGAGTGGCATTTAACTTGTAACAACACAAAATAAATGCTTTTATTTTTGCTATTCTTTTTAATAGTTTTTATACTTAGATCACGACAGAAATGTGAAGTCCTAGATCCTAAAACTTGTAAAGTTTTCAGTTTCCTGATTGCATGTAAATCTGTCCTGCTTCTGTCTAATTTTAAGAAATTGTTCTATATTTGTTGTTCTCTCTCATAATTTAGCTAATTTTTAATGAACTGTCTTATGCTGCTCTCTTTGTTTTTATCTTAATTATTCTTGATGTTGATGTACTATTTTGATTTTGTACTATGATTTGTATGGTGTATGTACGTATTTGTTTTGATTATTTGTCTTATGTAAAGCGTCTTTGAGTATCTTGAAAAGCGCTATATAAATAAAATGTATTATTATTTATTATTATATATACATACTACACGTGTCCCTCAGTCACTATCCATGGCTTAATGGTCCGAATTGCAGTGTCCAAAACCAGTATATTTTTTACCTATGCGATATATTGGAAATGGGAATGTCAGATCTCAGGTTTGGAGCGAGGTAGGACTTCCAAATCTGCGTTCCTCTCTAAGTCTCCACCTCCCCAACCTATGGTGCAAGTTTGAAAAAGATCAGAGAAACAAAGAAAAAATCTCTTAAGGGTTTTGGTCATACTATACTGGTTTTGGACCAAATAAAAATAAAAATAAACTTATCCCATTTCCAATATAATAAAGGCATGACAAATATACAGCTTTTGGACAGTGAAAAGTCATCCCATTTGCAATGTATTGAATACTTGAGTGGCGTCCCATAAGCAGCATACAGTAGTGAAGGCCCAAATGCTTATTTTTCACACTTCCCAAGGGTCTACAGACACGAAACACATACCAATGGATTCGTCTTGATGAGTAGATGTCATTTGACACCAGAAACGGAAAATCGCCCCGTTTTTTATTATTTTTTTTACTAAATTAACATGTTTATCGGGCACTTTGTTGGACAAATTTGGTACCCATGCACTCGGGAGGACTCCTAGATTACGATTCAATCGAGTCCCGGTGTCTGTGTTTGACTGTTTATTCCCGCCAAGCCTATGAGGCCTACGTTAGCAACCGAATGCTAATGAAACTCGTTTTTCATACTTCCCGGTGGTCAACATGCAAGATACACATATCAATAGATTTGTCTCGATGAGTAGATGCTGTTTGACACCAGCAGCTTGAGCTAACTCCACGGGAAATCGCGGAAAATCGCCCCGTTTTTATAACGTTTAGCTACTAAATTAACATGTTTATTGGGCACTTAGGTAGACAAATTTGGTATGGTTACACTCGGGAAAACTCGTAGTTTGTAATGCAAACAAGTTTTGTTGTCCTAGAGGTTCTGGAACCTTTAGAAATGGTTCAAAGTCAGGCAAAAGAAACACAGGAAGGCCTTAAAAATGTTCAAGTGGACCTAGGGCTTCCAGATTTTTCACACTGCTTCTAGAGGTGTCCACAGCCCACACATTCGAGTTTTGAGTCGATCGGACCTTTCAAAGCAGTGTTACATAGAGCGTGTAAGAATCTGAATGGGAATAAATTGGGATTTGGACGTGTCCAAACGGGGTAGCAAGGTCCGATGGGTCCGAATGACGAGTCCGAAATTTCAGCTACATTGTCATCAGAGGCTCTAGATAAACATACTCAAATTTGGAACCGTTCAGGCATTCCAAAGTATTTTTTATCTGGACAACGATTCGAGCAAAATCCATGCAGACTTGCCATGTTTTCTTAAGGTCAGCACTTAGAATTTCAAGTACTAAACTTTACTAAAGCCCCTGGGAGAACTGCAAATCCTTTTTAGGTGCTGGGTCAACCACGAAAGGTACTTCAGACAAAGATGACACTCAACGATACCCATTTTCAAAGGCTGCTTCTCAGATTAAAACTGAACACACATATAAAAAGAGTTGTTGCATCCGAAAAGATGTATTTACAAACACACGACAATCTTCTTCTTCTCCTTGGCCTTTGTCCCGCTCGGTTGCGGGGTCAGCTCTTCGGCGGATCATGATCCGCACATTGATTTGGCACAGTTTTTACGCCGGATGCCCTTCCTGGCACGACCCTCCCTATTTTATCCGGGCTTTGGACCGGCACTACAATGCACTGGTTTGTGCATCTAGCGGCTATGTATCTATAGGACAATTCAGTGTTTCCAATTAGCCTGGTGGCATGTCTTTGGACTGTGGGAGGAAACCGGAGCACCCAGAGGAAACCCACGCGGACACGGGGAGAACATGCAAACTCTGCACAGAAAGGACCCGGACCGCCCCACCTTGGGATTGAACCCAGGACCTTCTTGTTGTGAGGCGACAGTGCTACCCACTAAGCCACCGTGCCGCCCTACAAACACATGACAATAATTAGCCAAAAATGCAACACGGGTCATTCCCATGCATATGTCCATGTTTTTCCACTGCCCCTTTTTATATCAGCCATTTCTAGCATGTTCTTTTGTCAAAGCATCTATGTTACACCCAATTCTGATGAGGCCGGACTGACCCATGGGTCCAAGCCCTTTCACATCCTGATGGAAGTACCCTTATTTGACTGACTGAAAAGCTGACCAAGTGAAACTCTTTAGTAATTTTGAGTGACTTGATCACTATTTATCAACTCTTCAGAGCTGTGATCCAAGAGCTTGCCAATGCATCACAGCCACCCGATAGATATCTAGCATGGTAAATATCTGTACCTATCAGTGGGTGGTGAATAACCATCAAACCAACCTAGGATGGTAAATGTACAGTATTCACACATCAGGGTGTTTAATGGTTTTTTTAAATAAATGAGCAGGAAAATGTCCACTGAGGAGGACATTGGTCTAGTGATCAACTGGATTAAGTTGGCTGTTTTTTTGGTAGTAAACAGCCAACTCCCTGCTTTCTGACATTTTTCATCTTCTGCTTTGAATATCCTTGCAGCTCCAGTTGAATTATGGGATAGATTAACGATTAACGTGCTTGGTTCTCATACTTTAAAATGTTTGACGATGCAGTTCCACATCTGGGGATTTTTTGTATGTACTGTTTAATTAATACTACTGCTTTCATTTACTGTTATGTATACATATACAACAGTAATAATCAAATTACATTGACATTTATGGCATTTGGCAGACGCTCTTATCCAGAGCGACTTACATTTATGCAATTTTTTTCCATTTATGCAGGACTGGGTGTGGGGGAGGGGCAAGAACATAAGCTTTCCAAGTAAACTTCAGGATCAGGTTTTCTCTTTTCAAATTGAATGACAGAGCACAAATATTCAAATCACACTATAAAGATGTCCTACATGTTATATAAATACATAATACGCAGTGGTTTGGGCACAGCTCAGAATTCCATGTTTTGTTATTGGTTTAATTGTTATCGGTCTGTTCGAGGACACCAACCTGTGCGCCATCCATGCCAAGAGGGTGACCATCATGCCTAAGGACATCCAGCTGGCCCGCCGTATTCGCGGAGAGCGTGCTTAAACGAACCCACTCCATCCAGTTATCCCCAAAGGCTCTTTTAAGAGCCACTTACATGCTTCCACTGAAATTAGCACTTTTCATAACTTTTTTAATTTATTATTCCATTGTGTGTGCGTGTTCCGAGTTAAATTTTTAGTTATATTTATCAGTTTTAAATATTAGGAAAAACGGGGTTTTTTTGTGTGTGTGTGTGTAGAGATGTACTTTACATGTTCTTACAACAATTATAAGCAAGGTTACATAAGTACAGCAGATTAAAGATTGGCAGATGGTGTCTTATAACACATGATTAATAATGTTTATAGTGGTGTATGTTTATGGGGTTCTATAAAGCATTGAGTTAGTAAGAGTAATATAGTCGCTATGAGTAGTAGAGTAACAACAAAAACATGACAGTAAAGAAGAGGGAGCTGTAAATTGCAGCGGTGGTAAAAATATTACACTACTAATGCAAAAAAAAAGATAAATAATCAGTAATTATTATTCAGAATAATAAATAAATAATAAAATACTATTCTAGGTACTCAACACAGGGTAAATAGAAACATTTTAGAACAGACGTACTGTAAAATATTAAGTGTAAATTATCATAATTACTCATAATAATGATTTTTATTTCTATTATAGTTGTTGTAATAATAGTATTATTGGTGATGGTAGTAGTAGTAGTAACTGTAATTATAATGTTATGGAGAACCAATAGACGGTTAGTGGAGCGTTTCTTCCATCTTCCAACAAAATGTGAAAACACGAACTAAATCTGTGTGTTTATGTGTGTATGTGTGTGTTTTCTTTTATGTATGTGTATTTTTATGTATTTTTATGTAATATAAAAAATAGTTAGGAGAATTTAGTGGCGTTGGTGTTGCACGGTGTACACAGTGTGTATTTTACACAGAGATCGTATTAACTGATTGTAGTGTAATCTACAGTATGGCTGTACATTGGTAGAATGTAAACACGCTGGATGAAGGCATAAGGAATGAGCAGAATATTGAATGTTAACCATAAGACTGGTTATTGTAATAATGGTAATAAAACAACCGAATTCACAATGATGCCTTTTCTAATTTGGAAATTCATGTGTTTCAGCCGCCACCTTAGCTAACAAGTGTTAACAAGTGTTATAAGTGAGTGAGATAAAGACCATGACTGAATTAGATTAAAGGGGAAGGCCACTTCCTGTTCCAGCAGGACTATACCTCTGTGCATAAAGCAAAATCCACAAACATAAAGAGAAGCTCGGCTTCAAGAAACTCCAGTGTCCTGCACAGAGGCCTGACCGAAGCTCCACTGCACCACTGAGGAATTAAAGTTTTTGCTGGCACTCACACTCAGGCTGGAACTCATTGTTCTCGCTACCTGATTTGAAGGCATGAGGACCCAGGTGTGGTTCGTCATCTCCATTACATTTTACATTTTCAGCATTTAGCAGACGCTTTTATCCAAAGCGACTTACACACTGAGCGGAACACAATGAGCGGAACACAATGAGCAATTGAGGGTTAAGGGCCTTGCTCAGGGACCCAACAGTGGCAACTTGGTGGTGGCGGGGCTTGAACCGGCAACCTTCTGTTTACTAGTCCAGTACCTTAACCACTGAGCTATCACTGGCCCCAGGTGAGCCTTACAGTATTGCCAAAGCATTGAAAAGACAGAATATGAATATAAAAAATGAAACACGTATATATTTAACACTTTCTCTTTGTGGGTTAATTCAGACTGTTCCTCTGTTCGGGTGTATCAGTCCGTGTCTCTCAGACTGTTGCAGGCAGATACATACTGAGCTGCTACAGTGCTTCTCTCCTTCTCCTCTCCTAACATGATGCTCAGTTTCTGACTGCTGTTATTTGTGTAGTATGTAGATTCAGATTCAAGTAGCTCTGTAGGCATGACAGTAGGAAACAATATTGCCAAATGGTCGGTGTTTTCCTTTGGACTTATAAAATAATTCTACAGAAATCAGCATGCAGGGTTTCTGTTGGATGTTTGTCCCATTTAATAGAACTGTGAAATTTCAGTGGACCCCATACACATTCACTGCCATGCTGAAACTCCCTGATGCAGTAATGAGTACAGCCGTACTAGTATGGCCTAGTGGTTAGGGTACTGGACTAGTAATCAGAAGGTTGCTGGTTCAAGCCCCACCACTGCCAGGTTGCTGCTGTTGGGCCCTTGAGCAAGGCCCTTAACCCTCAATTGCTCCGATTGTACACTGTAACTGTACTGTACGTTGCTTTGGATAGAGGCGTCTGCTAAATGCTGAAAATGTAAATGTAATGATGAGACCAAGGTAAGTGTACTGCATTGTGTGCTCCAGGGCAGTGCTGACCATGGTAAACTGGTGCCATGTGTTCCTGACATCTAGGTTTGTTTTTGGAACACCATTTTTGTTTTCTTCAGATTTACTGCTAGGGCCCAGTTCTGGCTGTACTGCTCCAACAGGTCTAGGTGCAGCTGCATAGAGTAGAAATTTTACTTCACCGTCCTGCAGAGTGAGTCCGGGGGCTGCACACTAATTCATTTATGTAGATATTAAACAGTGATGGACTCAGACTGCAGTTCTGCAATTCTGTGTTGTGTATTGTGTATGTTTGTCACCGGTTCTTACAGCACTTTTGTTTCTTAGTAGTATCTGTGTGTGTTTGAGTAAAATGTGTGTATATACACATACACACACACACACACACACAAATACATAAAAAAATACATACATAAAAGAAAACACATATACATGGGTATGGCATGTGTAGGGCAGTTGTAGCCTAGCGGTTAAGGTACTGGACCAGTAATCAGAAGGTTTCCGGTTCAAGCCCCACCACTGCCAGGTTGCCACTGTTGGGCCCTTGAGCAAGGCCCTTAACCCTCGATTGCTTAGATTGTATACTGTCACAGTACTGTAAGTCGCTTTGGATAAAAGCTTCTGCTAAATGCTGAAAATGTAAATGTATGAACGTAACAGCTACATGACATTTTGTTTGTGTGTTGTCACATTTTGGCCACCAGATGGGAGCCACGCTCCACTAATTGTCTATTGGTTTTCCATAACATTATAAGTAACTAGTTATATTATAAGTTACTACTACTACTACCATCACCAATAATACTATTATTACGACAACAACTATAATATTAAAAACAAATTGATTATTATGAGTAATTATGATTATTTACAGTTAATATTTTACAATATGTCTGTCCTAAAATATATACCCTGTGTTGAGTACTTAGAATAGTGTTTTATTATTGATATTGATACATTATTCTGAATAATAATTACTGATTATTATTCCTCTTTTTTTGCAAGCTGCAATTTTCTGCTCCCTCTTCTTTACTGGCATGTTTTTGTTCTGTTACTCTGTTTAGTGCGAAGTAAAACACAGCTACCAAGCAGGACTAGATCGAGTCCAGGGTGCTTAACTGTCATGTAGCTGAAATGGAAGAAAAAAATAAACATAACAATTTATAATAATAATGATGATAAGAAGAAGAATACTACAATACACTAACATTTATTTCAGTTAGTTCTACATATTTGTGCTGTAAGATCTACAGAACATCCCCGTGTCAGCTTTAAGTTCACATATACTGACACATTTCTAAAACAACACATGGCTCCAACATTCACATTCTACTGATCTTTCTAACACTCACAAAACAGATTCAAGTCTATTTTAGCTATTTATCTGATACATCTCTTTTATAAAGATGCACTTTTTAATGTTTAACTTAGAAATGGCTTTAACACAGCTAACACTGAAACATAAAATGTCTTATTTCACTTATTTGGCTTTTATTGATACACAGCTAAGATCACTTTCACTTTAACCAAGATGTGTCTGACTTTGAAATATGTTTATGAAACGTTATGCTTTAGCAGAATATGACTTATAACTTCCCATTTCTCACAATACAGTGAAATATACAAACACATTTTTAACACAGATGTCACTTATAAAGACTTTATAAATCAGTATTGTTCAGCACAGAAGAATCTGAAAACGTATTTACTCAATTTTTATGTATTTATTTGTTTAATGTATTCATTGTTTATTTAGTTAATCACTCATTCATGACCCTAACACCCACTTTAACAAAACATTAATGGCTCTAGCAGTCCAGGTGAGACATATCCACCCATTTTACTTAAATTTTTTACTCTCTCTCTCACACACACACACCTGCAAAAGCTAGAACCAAACACAAGCGTTGTCCATTTACAGGGGTTGGACAAAATAACTGAAACACCTGGTTTTAGACCACAATAATTTATTAGTATGGTGTAGGGCCTCCTTTTGCGGCCAATACAGCGTCAATTCGTCTTGGAAATGAGACATATACAAGTCCTGCACAGTGGTCAGAGGGATTTTAAGCCATTCTTCTTGCAGGATAGTGGCCAGGTCACTACGTGATGCTGGTGGAGGAAAACATTTCCTGACTCGCTTCTCCAAAACACCCCAAAGTGGCTCAATAATATTTAGATCTGGTGACTGTGCAGGCCATGGGAGATGTTCAACTTCACTTTCATGTTCATCAAACCAATCTTTCACCAGTCTTGCTGTGTGTATTGGTGCATTGTCATCCTGATACACGGCACCGCCATTGGATGCACATGGTCCTCCAGAATGGTTCGGTAGTCCTTGGCAGTGACGCGCCCATCTAGCACAAGTATTGGGCCAAGGGAATGCCATGATATGGCAGCCCAAACCATCACTGATCCACCCCCATGCTTCACTCTGGGCATGCAACAGTCTGGGTGGTACGCTTCTTTGGGGCTTCTCCACACCGTAACTCTCCCGGATGTGGGGAAAACAGTAAAGGTGGACTCATCAGAGAACAATACATGTTTCACATTGTCCACAGCCCAAGATTTGCGCTCCTTGCACCATTGAAACCGACGTTTGGCATTTGCACGAGTGACCAAAGGTTTGGCTATAGCAGCCCGGCCGTGTATATTGACCTTGTGGAGCTCCCGACGGACAGTTCTGGTGGAAACAGGAGAGTCAAGGTGCACATTTAATTCTGCCGTGATTTGGGCAGCCGTGGTTTTATGTTTTTTGGATACAATCCGGGTTAGCACCCGAACATCCCTTTCAGACAGCTTCCTCTTGCGTCCACAGTTAATCCTGTTGGATGTGGTTTGTCCTTCTTGGTGGTATGCTGACATTACCCTGGATACCTTGGCTCTTGATACATCACAAAGACTTGCTGTCTTGGTCACAGATGCGCCAGCAAGACGTGCACCAACAATTTGTCCTCTTTTGAACTCTGGTATGTCACCCATAATGTTGTGTGCATTGCAATATTTTGAGCAAAACTGTGCTCTTACCCTGCTAATTGAACCTTCACACCCTGCTCTTACTGGTGCAATGTGCAATTAATGAAGATTGGCCACCAGACTGGTCCAATTTAGCCATGAAACCTCCCACACTAAAATGACAGGTGTTTCAGTTATTTTGTCCAACCCCTGTATATATTACACATTCCTAAACACAATTTTACCCTCATGTTTTATTCACCCTACACCTCGTCCTACACCGCTG
>NW_026947183.1:0-26678 GCF_030014385.1 Trichomycterus rosablanca | reverse complement strand
CTGCGTGAGTTTACTTCGGGTGCTAAAGTTTCCTCCAGCAGTCAAAAGACATGCAAGTGAGACTAAATTGTCCATGACTGTGTTTAATATAACCTTGTGTGAACTGATGAATCTTGTGTAACGAGTAACTACCGTTCCTGTCATGAATGTAATTTTAGATTAAAATATGACGTTAAAATCCCAGTAAACAAACAAACTGGCTCGTTTTTCTTTTCTACAATGTAAGTTCATACCTTCAGGTTCATGTTATTTATGGTCTCTCCATAGATTTCTTCTTCATGTGCTGAAAGACGCCGTTCAGTTAGAGAGAAACAGCTGCAATAATCATTTAAATCCGAGTACTACGCTGAAACACAAATTCTTTCCAAGTGTATGTACATGTGAGATGTAACGTTTCCTGATTGGATGGCGCCACCATCGTCCCTCCTTGTCGCTCTGAAGCAGATGATTTGATGTTTGTGCACCTTTTCAGGAGATCACAAGTCACTAATGATCACACAGAAGTCACTTGATTTTAATAATGTTTGTTTTTGAAATGAGATGTCCAAAAAGATCATGGTAAGGTGTCCAGATAATTTTTGCCACTTAGTGTATCATTATTGCTTAGGAGTTAATATGTGTGTCTACATCACTTCATGGATCTATTCTATTAATATTCATGCACACACACATTACACATTTTCATTTTCAGCATTTAGCAGACGCTTTTATCCAAGGAGACTTACAGTACTGTGACAGCAAATTGTCTAAGCTATTGAGGGTTACAACAGGGCCTAACAGTTGCAACCTGGCAGTGGTGGGACTTAAACAAGCAACCTTTTGATTACTAGTCCAGTACCTTAACCGCTAGGCTACAACTGCCCTATAATACACACACGTCAAATACACACCTTATATACACACCTTATACACACATAATGTGCACACGTAATACACACACCTTATACACACACCTTATACACGTTATACACACGTAATACACACACCTTATATACACACCTTATACACATGTTATACACACGTAATACACACACCTTATACACACACCTTATACACGTTATACACACGTAATACACACACCTTATATACACACCTTATACACATGATATACACACGTAATACACACACCTTAGACACACACCTTATACACATGTTCTACACACGTAATACACACGTAATAGACAGACCTTATATACACACCTTATACACATGTTATACACACGTAATACACACACCTTTTATACACACCTTATACACACCTTATACACACATTATATGCGCACATAATACACACACGTAATACACACACCTTATAAACACAGGGTGTGTCATGGTATGGGGTTGTGTCAGTACCAGTACCAGGGTGTGTCATGGTATGGGGTGTGTCAGTACCAGTACCAGGGTGTGTCATGGTATGGAGGTGTGTCAGTACCAGTACCAGGGTGTGTCATGGTATGGGGGTGTGACAGTACCAGGGTGTGTCATGGTATGGAGGTGTGTCAGTACCAGTACCAGGGTGTGTCATGGTATGGAGGTGTGTCAGTACCAGTACCAGGGTGTGTCATGGTATGAGGGTGTGTCAGTACCAGTACCAGGGTGTGTCATGGTATGGAGGTGTGTCAGTACCAGTACCAGGGTGTGTCATGGTATGGGGGTGTGACAGTACCAGGGTGTGTCATGGTATGGGGTGTGTCAGTACCAGTACCAGGGTGTGTCATGGTATGGGGTGTGTCAGTACCAGTACCAGGGTGTGTCATGGTATGGAGGTGTGTCAGTACCAGTACCAGGGTGTGTCATGGTATGGGGGTGTGACAGTACCAGGGTGTGTCATGGTATAGGGGTGTGTCAGTACCAGGGTGTGTCATGGTATGGGGGTGTGTCAGTACCAGTACCAGGGTGTGTCATGGTATGGGGGTGTGTCAGTACCAGTACCAGGGTGTGTCATGGTATGGGGGTGTGACAGTACCAGGGTGTGTCATGGTATGGGTGTGTGTCAGTACCAGTACCAGGGTGTGTCATGGTATGGGGGTGTGACAGTACCAGGGTGTGTCATGGTATGGAGGTGTGTCAGTACCAGGGTGTGTCATGGTATGGGAGTGTGTCAGTACCAGTACCAGGGTGTGTCATGGTATGGGGGTGTGTCAGTACCAGTACCAGGGTGTGTCATGGTATGGGAGTGTGTCAGTACCAGGGTGTGTCATGGTATGGGGGGGTGTCAGTACCAGGGTGTGTCATGGTATGGGGATGTGTCAGTACCAGTACCAGAGTGTGTCATGGTATGGGGATGTGTCAGTACCAGTACCAGGGTGTGTCATGGTATGGGGTGTGTCAGTACCAGGGTGTGTCATGGTATGGGGGTGTTTCAGTACCAGTACCAGGGTGTCATGGTATGGGGGGTGTGTCAGTACCAGTACCAGGGTGTGTCATGGTATGGGGTGTGTCAGTAGCAGGGTGTGTCATGGTATGAGGGTGTTTCAGTACCAGGGTGTGTCATGGTATGGGGGTGTGCCAGTACCAGGCTGTGTCATGGTATGGGGGTGTGTCAGTACCAGGGTGTGTCATGGTATGGGGGTGTGTCAGTACCAGTACCAGGGTGTGTCATGGTATGGGGGTGTGCCAGTACCAGGGTGTGTCATGGTATGGGGGTGTGTCAGTACCAGGGTGTGTCATGGTATGGGGGTGTGTTAGTACCAGTACCAGGGTGTGTCATGGTATGGGGGTGTGCCAGTACCAGGGTGTGTCATGGTATGGGGGGGTGCCAGTACCAGTACCAGGGTGTGTCATGGTATGGGGGTGTGCCAGTACCAGGGTGTGTCATGGTATGCGGTGTGTCAGTATCAGTACCAGGGTGTGTCATGGTATGGGGTGTGTCAGTAACAGGGTGTGTCATTGTATGGCGGTGTGTCAGTACCAGGGTGTGTCATGGTGTGGGGGTGTGTCAGTAACAGAGTGTGTCACACACACTTATACCTAGGGTACCCTGTTACCCCCAGGACATGGGGAGAACATGCAAATTTCACCCGGTAATCAAACCCAGGACCCTCCAGAAGCCGTCCCACAGTGGAAATCAAGTCAGTATATGTGCAGTGACATGAATCCAGTCATGCCCATATATGGTAAAGGTAAATTCACTCTGCTCTCTCGGAACGCTGTGACATCACAATGTGGACCTGTGCTCTTCAGGAGCAGCATTTTGATTTTCTCTTCATTTACGATGGCTGCTTCTCTGAGACAGAGGTTTCTCACGGGGCGCCTCCCCGGGCATCCTCCGGGGGCGACCCGGGTCACGGGGGCGGCACGGGGGCCGAGGAAGTGCTCCTGATGGAGGGGTTTCTGTTTAAGAGGACTAGGAGTGTGTTTAAAACCTGGAACAGGTCTGTACACTGATGCTTAGAGTATATATTAGGAATTCTCTCTATATATATATATATATATATATATATATATTAGGAATATATATAATTATGAATATTATATATACACAATATTATATTTATACACTCAATATTATATATATATATATATATACGATGTGTTTGATCTCTGCAGGCGGTGGTTCATCATACAGAACAATCAGCTTCTCTACAAGAAGAGGTTTAAGGTAGGTCACATGACTTTACATTATCTAAATCAGCTCTCTCCTGGACTCTGTGAAATACCCATAATGCACCGCAGTCTTACGCCCCTCATAATTCAGGCGCATCACAGCAGAGGTCGACTTCTGTGCCGGGCTGCGCCCCAAACCGCCCCCCGTCGTGTTTACGTCTGGGACGATTTCACCGGCGTTTATATCATCGACTGTATAAATAAGAAGGTTTTATGTTCTATTCCCCCAGCATGACTTCACGGTGCTGGCTGAAGACCTGCAGCACTGTTCGGTCCAGAGCTGCGAGGACGCCGGGCGACGCTTCTGCTTCCACGTGGACACGCCCACAAGGTAAGTCCAGATCTATAATCATCAGAGATAGACAGACAGACAGGTGATCAATAGACAGACAGATAATCAATAGACAGACAGACAGATGATCAATAGACAGATAGATAATCAATAGACAGACAGACAGATGATCAATAGACAGATAGATAGGCAGATGGACAGATAGATAATCAATAGACAGACACAGACAAATATTAGACAAATAGATAGATAGACAGACAGACGGATAGATGATCAATAGACAGGCAATAGATAGATAGACAAGATGATTGATAGACAGACTAACATACTAACAGATAGACAGATAGATAGATGTTCAATAAACAGACAGACAGATAGATGCTAGATAGACAGATGAATAGACAGATAGACAAGAAGATAGATTATAGATAAATAGATAATCAATTAGACAGACAGACAGGTAGATAGACAGACTATTTATTTATCTGTCTATCCATCTGTCTGTCTGAATGTCTGTCTATCTATCTGTTTATCTATCTACTCAATCTGTCTGTCTGTCTGCATCCTATATAATCTGTAACTATCACCGTGTGTGTACAGGAGCTGTACGTTCCAGGCCGACTGTGAGGCAGGTAGACAGGCGTGGATCAGCGCCATTCAGAAACGGACTCAGAGTAAAGAAACAGTCGAGAGCGAGGTGAATTATCATTACCACTATACTCCGCGAGGGGAGGGGTTTGGTTCTCGGCTCTGTAACACCAGTTCAATGTGTCTGAATCAGCAGGAATCAGACGGGTACAAGGACAATTTGAAATCAGACTCCAGTGATACGTTGTCGGACGGGGAGATTCAGTTGGAGGACTCTGACTCTCAGGGACCGCGGGCGTCTTCTGAAGCTCCAGGTAACCTTAACACCACCACATTAGAGTCCGACACTATTAAACTCTAGTGACTATATATTTAACCCTTGGGCTTCGTAGGTGGGATCAGTTCTGGAGAAGTCGTCTGTGATGCTCTCGAGAACAAGGGTGAGTACGCCGAACCTTTATGTAGACCCTTATTTTTGGTCCACATGACACATGGAGCATCACTGGTGATACTTGTGTTGAAGATGCTGAAGGAGAAACCACCAACGGAGAACGTCAAGAGGAGAAGACGACCGACATGAACCCGGACAGCTTTGAGAGCCGATATACCGATGGAGAGCTGCTGGGAAAGGGAGGCTTCGGTTCAGTCTACAAAGGTGACCGTAAGGCGGATGGGAACCAGGTGAGTATCAGTTTGCTGTGTTGATCCTCCCCTGGTTTCTCCCTTGGCTCCAGATACCTGTGACAACCTTCTGAAGAGGCCAAACAAGAGGCCAGGAAGAGCAATCAGTAATAATAATAACATGTCTCTTGTGGGCAGCAGGTAGAAGTTCCATGCGCTGTACCCGAGACAGACGACACCACAGAGGGAACGTCACGTGTGGTTTAGGACGTCTCTGAGCTGCACAAGTGCTATGAGGTTTACAAAACCATTGGATCAGGTAACTGGTACCACTTTCAGTCGTCTCTCTGCCTTTGTGTAACACAGATGTGCATCTTTTAAAACCTGACTTAATATTTTTTTTTAATTCAATCGTTCTTCAGGTGGTTATGCGACGGTCAAGCTAGGCAGGCACATTCAGACTCAAGAGCCAGTGGCCATCAAGATCCTGGAGAAGAAAGAGCTCGGGGTTAGTTTCAGCAAAACCGTCTGTTAAAGACGGATGTGTCTCAGTTTCCAAACGTCTGGTTCTCCTAATTCTGATCTGAAAAGTCATAAAACTGTTCCTGTTTCCTCCCCATTGCAGGATGAGTTGTCTGATTTGAGGATAGAGATTGAAGCCCTGAAGAACCTCAATCATCAGCACGTGTGCCGCTTGTACCAAGTCATGGAGACTGCTGACCAGATCTACATGGTGCTTGAGGTACCATCAGTGGTTGGAAACTATCAGATTTGATTTAATCTCTGGATTTACGATGATTTGCTGCTCACATGACTCGTTCTCTCCTCTAGTTTTGTCCGGGTGGAAATCTGTTTGACCACATCGATAATAACGACAGGTTGTCGGAGGAGGAGACGCGCAGGATCTTCCGTCAGATCGTCTCGGCGCTGGCCTACGTCCACAGCCAGGGATACGCCCACCGTGACCTTAAGCCAGTGCGTCAGCCAAACGATTTCATACTTTGTGCTCTTTCTTTGTTAGTGCTTGTACATGACGTGTTTTATTTTGACTCTCAGGAAAACATGATGCTGGATGAGAAGAACAACATCAAGCTCATCGACTTTGGTCTCTGTGCCAAACCAGAGGTTCGTGTCTCTACTAAGACTGTAGTGTATACTTAAATCAAGCATGCCATTCAGAGAGTCTAGTAAGGTGGTGTGCTTACCCCCATCCATCATGCTTTAATAAAGCCTTGCACACATGGTGTCCACAATTAGTTTCAGTGATCAGTTAGATGAACAGGACGTCACAGAGCCATGCTGGTTCAG
This sequence comes from Trichomycterus rosablanca, assembly GCF_030014385.1. Lineage (NCBI taxonomy): Eukaryota > Metazoa > Chordata > Actinopteri > Siluriformes > Trichomycteridae > Trichomycterus > Trichomycterus rosablanca. The sequence goes on along the minus strand of NW_026947183.1, from coordinate 20,263 downwards.
TTTGTGTGTTGTGTTGCAGATGTGAGTCAACAGTTGGACCTTCGGTTGATAGAAATCTGTTTTGTTGTAGGGTGGATTGGGTACTGCTCTGATTGAGGGCTGTGGAACCCCTCCCTACTTGGCACCAGAAATCATTGATGATAAACCCTATCTTGGTGCAGAGGTAGGTGTGTGTGTGGGTGTGTCCCCAGGTTATTCCTGATAAACTTCAATTGGAAAGTCTCTAAATCCAAGGTGTTCAGTCCCCTCTGTAGCCCCATTCATGAGTTATTCTATGAGGTCTGGATGAGGGGACTGACCAGGGTAAAGCATGGTTAAAAAAGACAATGAATGTGTGTGTGTGTGTGTGTGTGTGTGTGTGTGTTTTAGGCAGATGTTTGGAGCTTGGGTGTTGTCCTATATGACATGCTGTGTGGCTACCTCCCGTTCGATGGTGACAACTTTGAGGAGCTCCATGAACAAATCACTGTAAGTCTTGGAACTACAATGAAACACCATTGGCATACACGTCTGGTTACGATTATGAAACTAAATCCATTATTTAATGCTCAGCAGCATGTTAAACATACAGTAAAAGTAACAGTAATGGCTTGTGGTGATGTTCTTTGATCAGATGTGATTGTTTTGCTCTGTGTTTCCTCAGAAAGGACATTATGACACTCCTGACTGGCTGTCTCCTGGTTCTGTACTGCTGATTAAGGAAATGCTGCAGGTGTGTGTTTATGGTGTGTTTAATGTGAGCAAAGTGGGTGTGTGTTTCTCTGTGGGCTTCATCACCTGAAGTTCTTGTATCTTGTCCTGTAGGTGGTTTCAGAGCAGCGCATAAAGGTGGAGCATCTGCTGGATCATGAGTGGGTAATGAAGGGGTACAGCAGCCCTGTGGAATGGCACAGCACATGCCCGGTACAACATCCACCCTAGACGTAGTACAGTGGCATGATGGAGATCCACCATACAGAAGATTGTATCTTTATTATCTTACATACTCATATATTTGTGTCTGTGTGTGTGTTTGTGTTCAGACAGTCCAACCAAAGCACCAAGCAGCTGGTGTCTGAGGTACATTTCAGTACTTGTACCTGCATCAACACAGATGCCATTTATTAATATTGACATTCTTGAGCTCCATCTAAAAGAGATTTGTGTGTGTGTGTGTGTACAGTAGAAGTTTGATCAGACCACAGCTACGTATCTTTTGCTCTTGAGAAGGAAGCAGCGCAGTAGTCCAGTGTGTAGCTGAGCGGACGTGTAAGAAATCCAGGTAACATTTCCACAATCAGTGTATTTTACCTGATAAACGCTGCTCTACATGCTCATCTGTCCAAACACTACAGCTTCTGGAATGTTCTTACACCTCTTCTTGTTTTATTTAGCAGGAGACGTCGTCGGTGCGACAAGGAGGGATGATGATGGCGCCATCCAATCAGGACACGCTACATCTCAATTTCACATTTCAGTGATTGTTGCAGGTGTTTCTCTCTAACCCATCCTCTCTCTCTCTCTCTCTTTTACCAGAACGATGCATTTTGGGTATCTGTGTGTGACTGGTTAGAGGAACTCCACTGAGGTGCCGCCCTTGTTGATCCACACAGCTGTATGAGAAGTGTAGAACATGGATGACCAGGATCAACAAGCCTTAAAATGTTATAACATTGAATAAAAAATAAATAAACTCACTGAATATATGAAGGTTTATGGATGTTTATTTTCACATTTCTTCATCATTTTGTGTATGATGTCAGTAATATGAAGTGAAAGAAAGCACAACGTTTCCTGACATGTTACAGAACATTGAACTCAGCAGTGAAGATACAGACCTACTGTCAGCTCACTCAGAGCAGCCTGAAATCGTTACCCTAAAACTTCATCAACTCACGTCTCTCAACTCATATTATTTTATTACAATTCTATAAAAAGGCCACAACAGGGCAACATCACAAGGATTTTTTATTTCAACAAGGTCACAAGATCTCGTCCGCTTTTTTCAAACTGGTTCCAATCTGGAGACTAATGCCAAGTTCACACTACACAACTGGATCTCTTGTAATCAGGAGTCTTTAAAGTCGGTGTGTATGTCACCCTACACGACTGATAAATAACCCATAATGTGTTCTATCCAATATTTACACAGTGCTGGGTTGCCAAATAACACATTTTCACCTGCATTCTGCCTTTTCTATCCTGTATACCAAAAACAGTTGACATTGCAAGTCTACAACACGTTACAAAAACACTTGGGACAGAAGAACCATAAACACTCTGTTAATATCATACTGTTTTACTGTAGTAAGAATGAAAGTATGAGCTGATCTTTGTCTCATTGTGTTGCTTTGATGAAGAAAAAGCAGCATCCATGTTTACGGTATGCTTAAACTTTTAGTGGGCATCTAAACCTTAGTAATTTTTTTATAATCGTTTTAGATCTCATAAAACAACATTTAATAGTAACACTTTAAATACTAAAAGGTCTCTTTTCTGTTCTTTCCTCTTCTCTCTAATCTTCATTATTAATGATTTAGTTTTCATTCTATTATGATTTATGAATAGAATTTCGGGGTTACATGAAGAACTATTTTGAATTATTACCCACCCAGTCCTTTACATCCACTTTCTATTGTCAATCCAGCTCAAGCCTACAGTGTATCACAAAAGTGAGTACACCCCTCACATTTCTGCAAATATTTCATTATATCTTTTCATGGGACAACACTATAGACATGAAACTTGGATATAACTTAGAATAGTCAGTGTACAGCTTGTATAGCAGTGTAGATTTACTGTCTTCTGAAAATAACTCAACACACAGCCATTAATGTCTAAATAGCTGGCAACATAAGTGAGTACACCCCACAGTGAACATGTCCAAATTGTGCCCAAATGTGTCGTTGTCCCTCCCTGGTGTCATGTGTCAAGGTCCCAGGTGTAAATGGGGAGCAGGGCTGTTAAATTTGGTGTTTTGGGTACAATTCTCTCATACTGGCCACTGGATATTCAACATGGCACCTCATGGCAAAGAACTCTCTGAGGATGTGAGAAATAGAATTGTTGCTCTCCACAAAGATGGCCTGGGCTATAAGAAGATTGCTAACACCCTGAAACTGAGCTACAGCATGGTGGCCAAGGTCATACAGCGGTTTTCCAGGACAGGTTCCACTCGGAACAGGCTTCGCCAGGGTCGACCAAAGAAGTTGAGTCCACGTGTTCGGCGTCATATCCAGAGGTTGGCTTTAAAAAATAGACACATGAGTGCTGCCAGCATTGCTGCAGAGGTTGAAGACGTGGGAGGTCAGCCTGTCAGTGCTCAGACCATACGCCGCACACTGCATCAACTCGCTCTGCATGGTCGTCATCCCAGAAGGAAGCTGACGCACAAGAAAGCCCGCAAACAGTTTGCTGAAGACAAGCAGTCCAAGAACATGGATTACTGGAATGCCCTGTGGTCTGACGAGACCAAGATAAACTTGTTTGGCTCAGATGGTGTCCAGCATGTGTGGCGGCGCCCTGGTGAGAAGTACCAAGACAACTGTATCTTGCCTACAGTCAAGCATGGTGGTGGTAGCATCATGGTCTTGGGCTGCATGAGTGTTGCTGGCACTGGGGAGCTGCAGTTCATTGAGGGAAACATGAATTCCAACATGTACTGTGACATTCTGAAACAGAGCATGATCCCCTCCCTTCGAAAACTGGGCCTCATGGCAGTTTTCCAACAGGATAACGACCCCAAACACAACCTCCAAGATGACAACTGCCTTGCTGAGGAAGCTGAAGGTAAAGGTGATGGACTAAACCCAATTGAGCACCTGTGGCGCATCCTCAAGTGGAAGGTGGAGGAGTTTAAGGTGTCTAACATCCACCAGCTCCGTGATGTCATCACGGAGGAGTGGAAGAGGATTCCAGTAGCAACCTGTGCAGCTCTGGTGAATTCCATGCCCAGGAGGGTTAAGGCAGTGATAATAATGGTGGTCACACAAAATATTGACACTTTAGGCTCAATTTGGACATGTTCACTGTGGGGTGTACTCACTTATGTTGCCAGCTATTTAGACATTAATGGCTGTGTGTTGAGTTATTTTCAGAAGACAGTAAATCTACACTGCTATACAAGCTGTACACTGACTACTCTTAGTTATATCCAAGTTTCATGTCTATAGTGTTGTCCCATGAAAAGATATAATGAAATATTTGCAGAAATGTGAGGGGTGTACTCACTTTCGTGATACACTGTACATACAAATACATGGACCGTGAGTTTAGACTCGGATGGAATTTACAGTTTAACAAATACATTTATTCATCAATAAAGGAACACTTGGTCACCTCCATGATAAGAAAACAACTGAACTACCACAATAGTATTTATTTATTTTTAAATGTAATTGTAAAACATGTCAGTGCAGTCTGTATTAGGATTTATATGAACTGGGTTTTATGCACTAGAAGATGGTGTAAAGTGTAAAATTAAATGTAAATATGAGTATTTCTTTTATCAAAGGAGTTTAGCTACCACTAATCTGGTCTATAGATAAACACAAAGAACAAAGACTCATGATGATAGAACAATGCAACACTGTTCAGTTCACAGCCCTCCATTCACACCTTCTCATGTACATTCTGGTTGAGGACGGTTCATTATTTGCTAAGTGGAAATCATCTAAAGACTAGAATTTTGGAGTGTACACCTAGAAGTGTTAAAGTAAGAGGCTATTCATCTATGAAAACTTAGCAAACACCATAAAGACCAGGGTAAAATTCTTCCACTTGAAAGTAAAAGTTGTTCTGTGTTTATTAAAGTAGATTAAACTTGAATAAAGAACAAAAACAGATTCAGATCTGAGGTTGGTACATTACACCACATTACATTTGATGATTAATGATCATATTCATACCATCATGTACATTTGATAATTGAAGTAGAACAGTTCTAGTGGATATTAGTAGAAAAAGAAAGTACACATAGCTTTTTCTGTACATGCAGTAGTGGAGTATCATTTTATTTTCTCCTCTGAATGCGCTGGTGTTTTTCAAGACGACTTCAGTCACAATAACGTAACTTCTGTGTGACCGTACTGGTGTCTATTAAAAATGCTGCTTCCAGTAAAACTTCATCCGCACTATAAGCAGCAATATGGGTCATCCTCTTAAGTGAATGCGCTGGTGTGGTGTACTTAAAGAATATTCCTTTCACTAAAGTTCTTTTCAGACAGTGAGCAGTGATACGGTTTCTCTCCTGTGTGAATACGCTGGTGTTTTTGAAGGGTACCATGTTCAGCAAAATTCTTTCCACACTGAGCAGTAATACGACTTCTCTCCTGTGTGAATACGCTGGTGTACTTTAAGGGCACTACTTTGAGTAAAACTCTTTCCACACTCAGTGCAGTGATACGGTTTCTCTCCTGTGTAATACGCTGGTGTTTTTGAAGGGTACCATGTTCAGCAAAACTCTTTCCACACTCTGAGCAGTAATACGACTTCTCTCCTGTGTGAATACGCTGGTGTACTTTAAGGGCACTACTTTGAGTAAAACTCTTTCCACACTCAGTGCAGTTATACAGTTTCTCTCCTGTGTGAATACGCTGGTGTTTTTGAAGGGTACTATGTTCAGCAAAACTTTTTCCACACTCTAAGCAGTAATACGGTTTCTCTCCTGTGTGAATACGCTGGTGTTTTTGAAGGGTACCATGTTCAGCAAAACTGTTTCCACACTCTGAGCAGTAATATGGTTTCTCTCCTGTGTGAATACGCTGGTGTTTTTGAGGGTCACTCTGTTGAGCAAAACTCTTTCCACACTCTGAGCAGTGATATGGTTTCTCTCCTGTGTGAACACGCTGGTGTACTTTAAGAGCATTACTTTGAGCAAAACTGTTCCCACACTCTGAGCAGTGATACGGCTTCTCTCCTGTATGAATGCGTTGGTGTTGTTTGAGATGATTCTGCATAATAAAATTCTTCCCACACTCTGAGCAGTGATATGACTTCTCTCCTGTGTGAATGCGCTGGTGTTGTTTGAGATTACTCTGCGTAGTAAAACTCGTCCCACACTCTGAGCAGTGATATGGCTTCTCTCCTGTGTGAATGTGCTGGTGTTGTTGGAGATTACCCTGTGTAGTACAACTCTTCCCACACTCTGAGCAGTGATATGGCTTCTCTCCTGTGTGAATGCGCTGGTGTTGTTGGAGATTACTCTGTGTAGTAAAACTCTTCCCACACTCTGAGCAGTGATGAAAGTTCTTCATGTTTATGCTTTGATAAGACTGTAGAAACTGTTTCCTTGGAAAGCAACAGAAACGAAGAAACAAGTCGATTAATTAGAATTACTTTTACTACATTAATACCACAATAATATTGTGGTAAACTCATCATCTAGTAATAAAAACATTAAATTCACTTCACGTCTAAGTGAGAATCTGAATTCAAAGAACATCAGGATAAAATACTTATAAATACTGCAGATATTAATAAGTAAATAACTATAAATAACTTGATATAAATAAAGATATAAGAGATCTGACTTTCTCAACATCAGTCCTGCACCAAGCAAATCTAATTCAGTTCATGACAGGACTAATAATTAGCTCACAAGTGTAAATCTTTGGTGTGCTGGGAGTAAAAAAGGCTTAATAAATCACCACAATTATGAGCATAAAGCTATTTTAAACAGTCTGAATATATTAACCTGATAATATTAAATAACATAATAAAATAAAAATAACAACAAATGCAAAATAAATGTAAAAGAAACAAACAAGAAAACCCTTTACCTTCCTGTTAGAATCCTGGCAGCCACTTTAACAAAGCTGGTGTCTCCAGCAGGTCGTTTCTAATGAAGAACGTGCAGAAGATCCTTCTTACCAAGTGACTCAGCTACAGGTCTAGAGTTTAGTCCTTAAATAGAGCTGAGGACAAAGACCCAAGACGAGTTAAAAACTCTGCATTGGTCAATCATCAGCCAACCATTCACACCTTCTTGTGTGAAGTACTAGCTCAGGTTGGCAGGTTAACTTAAACCTAACCCGGAGTTACTCACACTTTCCTCATGTAAACCCGGCGTGTCCTTTACTCCAGGATCCAGTGGATACAAACGCGCTAAGTATTCGAAGAGATCTTAATCGGAAACGAGTCATTAAACTCAGATTAGTCATTTCCCGATTAATTTCTCTGCGAACCTTTCCGTTTTTATCAGTCAGTCAATTCGGGAGAGAGGGGACGGTTGCAACAAGGGGCAGTTGCAACATTATTAATCACAATATTAATAAAAAGGCTTGTTATAGCATTAATTATAACATTATGAATGGAATGTTATGGATTAATATAGAATACCTTAAACACACACACAGTTTAGTAAGCTAAAATCATTTGTGGTTCAAATTAATTGTAGTAATTAACCCCAAACATGATTGTTACTTAAAACAGGGCCTATATATGTATATATACAGTCACATTAATGAATGAAAACCCTATCTGTACACAAGAAAGTCTTTGCAAAATTATGTCAAAGAATGATTTTACTACATATCGATGAATGTTGCAACTGCCCTGTTATGGGTCTATTCAAGTATTATTTTTTACACATTTGCAATATTACACTTTGTGGATCAGCCCTCACTTCTTTGCAGACTTTATGCATTTTTGTATGTTGGTCCATCCAAAAGTATGCCTAGCATTGAAACTCTTGTTTGTCTGTAATAAACATCAAAGATGAATGCCACAGAATAGCAGGTTTGTCTTTAATAATAAAGATAAAAACTGAAAAGTAATAAAATATAGCTCTGCACCATCTTAAGGATTCCCAAGGGTTAGTGGCTGCATGGATGGAGCCCACATTCCCATTAAAGCACCAGCAGAAAATGAAAAGGATTAGGTGAACAGCAGACAGAATATCCCTCCACGTACAGGTAGTGACCGTTATCTTAAAAAATAAACAAATGTTTTAAATAAAACAGTGTAACATTTAATACACATTCTGCAACTTATTGTTCTCCATCAAGATCTTATGTGATGCTACCCACATTACAAATATTGAAGCCAAATGGTCAGGCTGCGTGCATGATCACTGAAAATAAAACAGTGCAACAAGTTCATTTCCTTGTCCTTATTCTTTAGTAAGAACACCGACACCCATCTTAAATTCAAGCAACTGAATTTCTAGCCTGGTCTGTTTTATATGCTCCACCTGAGGATCACACTTTGCAATTTGTTTCTCCAGATGGACCTTGTATAGTCCATCTTATTTACACCCAACTTGAAAGAAAGAGACAAAAATAGCATGTTATGATCAAACATAGCTTTTTGTGTTCTAAATATTTCAGATATTTGGTAAGACATTTTTACTGTTCTAAGCTGAGTTTTGGAGGTGGATGGTCCCTCATTTGATTCGGAACTGCCCATCACATTCTGTTAGAGGACAGTCACACACACATTATAATGGTAGATCAAATGAAATGCCATGCTCTATGTTCAACATATACTGTACCTCTATAGGCCTCCCAGTATCATCCCACTCTGAGGCAGAGGAGATGGTTTCTTTATCGTCCTTCAACAGTGGGTTTTTTTTTGTATTAAAGAACATTATTTATATTTATTAGGATCTATAGGAACATTTAGATCACTAACAATTGCAGGAGGCTCAAAACCACTCCACCAATCACTGGAGAGATGGCAATATAAAGTGTTCAGACTGTACCAATGCAGTTCTTAATATTCCACAGTTTATGCACTACAAACTAATGATTTACATGTAATGAACATGCCTTGAACATAGACAGTTTTTGTGTTTCATTTTTATCTGCTGCCATGTGCATCTGATTCCACTTGGATTACACCTAGATTGAGTAAATGAACGAAAAAAAAATGTTTAAAATCGAGGCAAATATTACAACTGACATATTAAACAATTTTACCCTATCCTTCTGCTAAATGTTTAATTATGGTTACGTTTTTTTTATTAATTGAAACTCTAACTTTTTTTTGCCATTTGCGACGTCCTTTTTTTACGGACGCTGCTGTATTACTTTTACATTTAAAACATTTTCATGATCTGCACATGCAAACATTAAAAATAACAGTTCTATTGGTGTAAAATACGACGGACTACTTTTTCTTTCATTCACATCCATGATGAATCTATTTATCGCCACACCATTTAGAATGCTTGTTTATAGGTAACCGTGAACGCGCTTCTGCTGGGTTCAATCTACTCAGACTTGAGTAATCTAACCCTGAACCGCTTTTCTGGAACCGAAAACTCCGGCTATGACACGATGAGATAAGTCAACTCAGAGTTCATGTTTAAGTTTGAAGTTTGTTAAACCTGCTTTCTGGAATACCCCCCTGGTCGTGATGTTAGTAAATTAAACCTACATCTCTCTGATGGTCTGACCGATGAGCTGTCTGTTCTGACATGCTGATTAAGCCTGGCTAGCTCAGTCGGTAGAGCATAGGTCGTAGGTTCGAGCCCCACGTTGGACGAGTATCTTCATTTAACATCTACGGAAACCAAAAGAACGTTCTTCCACTTTGTGACTTATCAGGTGGATGTTTGTGCTTGTAGGACTGTTGTTTACTGGATGTTTTCAGTTACTTATTTCCACTATTCTGTGGAGCTACACATTGTTGTTGTGTCTCATATACGGTTGATTAACAGGCAGGTTGTGCAATAAAAGGCACTCATCCCTGGGTGGGCTCGAACCACCAACCTTTCGGTTAACAGCTGAACGCACTAACCGATTGCACCACAGAGACGCACACAGCTATTCCTTGGACAGTACACACAGGTCACATGACTTGCTAATGTTTAAGTCAGGCTAATAAACAGTATAATACTGAGTGATGCCAGTTTAGCTGCATTTAGTGAGTTTTCAGACCCTCTAGCGACTTTTTCTGGTGATATTGCAGACTTTTGGAGACTTTGAGGTAAAAGCACATATCGTTCTGCAGTTACTGTCCTCACCGAGCAGCGGGTGATGCTGTTGTTCTGTTGATTTATTTTACCCAATACCATCGATTTGTCCTACCGAGCATGTGCACATCTGTTTTTGACTCGTTGAGGGGAACGCCTATAATTCTGTGCTACCTTTGCCTAATTTATTTCTGCTAGCGGTAAGTAATGTGTGGTTTTAGTTTTAATTCCTTTAAAAGTATAAAGTTTAAGTGTATGTAATGCCGTTATCATGTGACTTATTTTGTATTCTATTTCAGATCTATGCAAGGTTCTCAGATTAGCTATACGTGATTGTATACAGTTGAATAACAGTTGTTTATCTAATGCTATGTGTTAACGTTTTATTTAACCACGTTTATACATGCGTTCTAGGGAATGCATCTAGGGAAGCCAATTATTTTTATATAATCATCTGCGACCTTAACATCACGACAACACAAATTGTAATCGGTTATTTTTCAGTTTTGTGCTTTCTTAGCAGTTCAGCTGGTACAGTAAAGGTACGTGTCTAATAAAGTTCATTACTGAGTGAATATGTTCAGCATTTATTACATTCTCTTGCACTTGTATACGTAAAACAGTGTTGTTGCTTTTCCCTTGTCAGTTCAGTTCTAATTATTTGTTCCTTATTCCATGTTTTTGTAGCTATAGATAAGATCTGTGTGATCTATAGTTTTCTCACTGGGATCTTATCCAACAGGGTCTGATAAATCACGGAGGTAAAACCTTAGAAGATATTCCTTATAGAGGGTTAGAATATTATTTACTACATGCCTGAGATACATGTAAACATACTACATGTTTACTATATGGCTGAGATACAGATCAATGGATCTATCAAGATGTGCTACCTTTAGCTTATAATAATATATAGATCTATCCACATGTGCTAAGCCTTCGCAAATTAGGCGATGCTGTCATTTAGCAACTCATAGCGACTTTTAGGACAGCCAAAAGCTACTTTCCTTACTGAGGAGTTGGCAGCACTGGCAGTGACCCACAGTATCCTCAGTGCAGGACTATCAGCCAATCACAGTAATACCACAGAAACAACCGGGAAAGTAAAAACACAAGTTTAGTAATTAGTGTAAAATGAAGAAACTGTAAACATGAAACATGAGGAACAGCGGAGCCAAAATACAGAAAAGGTTTAGAGCTTTTGCTTCATCAGATAGTTTATCAGTTAAACATAAAGCGTAAAACCATAAACACTATTTATAAATAAATACATTTCTTTAGTCGCCCACTTGAGATTTTTGTTTACATATGCCTGAAATTTGACAACCTAACGACGGTCCTCTATAAGAAGCAGGTTGTTTACAACGTCTCTCGTTTACGGCCACACCACCCTGAGAACACCTGTTCTCGGAAGCTACAAGTAATGTGTCATTTTTTCTACACAACTACTGTGTCCTGCGGTCTGTAACATGTTTTGTGTCATTTCTGGCCCCTTCTTACACAGACGCGTGTAAAGTAACTCCAATAGTTATTCTACACATTCATGTGTGGAACTGTGAGAAAATACATTGTGTAAAAATATATATTTATTCAATTTTACTTACATTTGTTGGATAAAATAATGGCATTTCTGACTAGAAACATAGATTATTTACCATGGAAGATTAAAAATAAATTAATAAATAAAAAATATGCGTTAACCAATCACATTTCTATCATGTATATCTGTGTTTCATGGTTGATTCCCTCTTTTTGGACCATGCAAGGAAAGGAGCAGGACTGTGACCTGTTTTAACTTACAATAGACTCACAATTGACTTAGTTAGGTAAAAAAGGAGGCACTGAATTACATTAATATAATCCTGAGTTTGCTTTTCTGTTCCTAATCAGTAATAAATGTTCTGTTAAACCTGACTAGTCTTTCTTTTTATTGGTATTATTTATCGTTAGCTAACTGGCTAACCGTAAATTGGACTTTTAGTTTGGTCAAAATGGTGCCACACCAGAATGACTGTGGATGAGGTTACCATAGCAACCCTCTGTGTGTTCAGTGTTCTCAGGGTAATTTACTTAACTGACCTATTGGGACTGTGTGCTTACAGTGATTGAGTAACATTATTTCAGTTAAATCTCATTATGAGAAGCGAATTTTAATCATTTTAACATTTTTCTTTAGCTTAGTTTAGCTCAGTTCGTTTTACTGAATCGGTTCTTTTAAATCATCCGTTTAAACGAATCGAAAAACTGAATCGATTGATTCATTAGGATACCCCATGGCAGTCCGGCCTATTTTTGTGCATTTTTCGCCTGAAAGACATACCTAGTTTCTAAGGCTTCTCATTTAGAAAGTTTATAAGATAACACAAAAATTATACTTCAGTGTTATAGAAAACCCTTTAAAGTATCAGAAAAACACAGCCAAATGCCATAATTATATTTTACCATGCTCAAATAATTATAAAATAACCCAAAAATTTAGGCGCTTTTTACTTTTTTTTTTGAAAATCCAAAGTTTCAGTGAGTATAAGTAGGACTGCAGGTCTGTATATCACCTAAACAACACCAGAGAGTTGTGCTCAAGGGTGTTTTCTAACATCAAATTAAATTTTAGGCCTCTAACCCATTCTGATCTGGAGTTATTGAAGTTGGAACAATGTGAGACCCCGCTGCTCTCCAAATCTCTCCAAAGCTTTCCAACTCAAAATAAACAGATTATACTGCAGATTAAATGTGTAAAAAGCATTATTTATACTTTATAAAGTGATTATTTATAACATATGTATGTGTTTTGGGCTGTAAAAAGTTCTCACGGTCTGTCCCTGCAGCTATAATGCACCCCTCCCCCTCTCCCTGCTCTCCTGCCTGAAAGCAATACATTGTATCACAAGCTGCACGCAGGCAGAAAGAGTCGTTTCAAACCAAAGATTCGTTTCAATCGAATCAGAGGGCTTTCACAAGCATTTCTGCTAAAGAATCACTCACTGATTTGACTCAGTGATGAGAAATGTGTGTGCGTAAACACAAGCGCGAGTGTATCCATGGGTGACAGTGGGTGAAATACAGCTGTTTTGACCAATCCGAAAGGCTAAATTTAAAATGAAGGGCGGGATATTACCTGGTCCTCCAATCACAAGCAAAATATGCTAATATTTTTGCATTTCTCCAATGAAAATCATTTATTTCATGGTTCTATGAATAACTGTCTCAGCATTGGCTGTATAGACAGAAGGTGACACTAACCGTAACCAATGAGCAGAATCAGTAGGAGGGACGTTTTCTGAACGTATTAAGCGCTGTTTTGAATAGTTAGGCTCATAAACGCGCTTTTTAATGACTATTTAAAATCAATTAAATTTTGCCCAAAAACAAGATGGAGGCGAAAGTATGTAAACATTTACAAAAAAGTGGATTTTATCTGAATAAAACGACTAATGGATATAAATGTGGTCTCAGAGTGAAGATAACAGCACCAGGTATGCGCTCATTTAGCTCCTGTGCTATTGCTGGCTATAACTTTGTCACAGTGTTGTTGTTTACCGAGTGCTTTGATTTATGCATGATGACATGATGATGAGATGCTTTATCAGATATGAAACTTTTCCGTGATATTTTTGATGCTGATTTATTTGAAGTAAAACAGACAGCAGAAATGTGATGGTGAGATTGTGCTGGTTTGTTTGGTATAAAAGTTGTCGGTATTCATGTAAGTTCCGCCTTATATAATAATACAAAATATAAACACTGTACTTCTGGCAGAATTTATCAGACCTACAATTCTTTTGTGTTTTTAAAAGAACTTATAAACAAAATAAGCTCAATGTTTACGTTGCTAAAAACTAGAGATTTTAAGCTATCAGAAGGTAGCTTGTTTACCAGCAATGATATTTTGACGGTGTAACAGTATACAGAGAAACACAATAATATAAATTCCTAGCCCGTCGACGGGCTAAGGACCACCATAGGGGTACTGCATCAGAATTCAAAACTGATGGATCAGGGACTGGTATTTTGGGCTGAGGTGCGTCAACGTCTGGAGTCACGAGTCCTTTGTTCATTTCTCTATCTGCCTTGCTTATTACAACTTTCATATGTTGCAAAGCCACCTTAGTTCTAACTAGTTGGTCCTGCAGCTTTATCAGCTGTCTTCTGTAGGCTAAAGACTTCAGTAGCCCTCCTCGATCTATTTTCTCCTGCTGTGCCCCAACTTCTCCCTGCTGGTGTTCCAAGATTTGTAATCTCTGTGCAGCTGGAGGAACAGGCTCACTTGAAATTGGATACAATCCCCTAGTTACCCAACTATGAAATAATTTTTTATATTTCTCCCCTTCCTTGTCTCTACCTTTTGTTGGAGTGGTGTCTTTAATCCTATTAATAACTACCTGCTGCAATTGTCCTGCTGTTAGATCTCCCATTTTAGATTACACTACTGTTATATATTGTTATCAGGGCAGTTAAAGTCAAACACAAGTGTGATGGACTGTATAAAGTGTCAAGCTAAAAGGCAACACACACCAAGTTATTCACCTGAGGAGGAAATGGTCTTACTCAGAGGTGGGGAGTCGCAGATAATGTTAGTCACTCGTGACGTCACTTTAGCTCTGCCTCTTGAGGGTCGTCCAGGGCTTCCTGGGGATTCCTCCAATTCACTACTTACTGCAAAAAGGGAGCACATACATTATTTCTAAAGTTTATCATCAACATTTGCAATGGAAGCCTTAAACTTTTTGGATTACGTAGGCCCGTGTTTCCTAACTCTACAACCCCCACACTAGGGTTGGATGATATGGCTAAAATTTATATCACGATATGATTCCTAGTTTCGGTCGACACGACACAATTCCGACATCGGCACGAATAACACAAATCTCAGAAAAACTGCCAAAAACATCGACATTGAAAGGCCTCACTTGCAAACCTCCGAACCCTGCAACAGTCTACGAAATCTCACCCTTTACAACTACACAATATTTTAGAAACAGTAATATATTAGCTTTTACCCTTTACTTGTATTCAGCATTTGTATACAGAGAAAAACACGACATCATTCTCAAATAAACATAAGCTTTGACAATATATAATCTAATACATACATATGTCTTAATCAGAGGTGGAAAGAGTACCAAAAATTTGTATACAAGTAAAAGTACTATTACTTTAATGAATCTTTACTTAATTACAAGTAAAGTTACTACTCTAAAAATCTACTCAAGTAAAAAGTAGAAAGTAAACCATTTAAAACTCAGAGCAAACAGCAGGGGGGGGTCTCTTCGGTGTAATGCAAACAGGAGTGGATACAAATCTCACAACAGTTGTCCTTAACTCAAATGCAATAGAAGAAACGTTGTCCTTAACTCAAATGCAATAGAAGAAACATGTTGATGCAACAATTAAAACAGTTAGGGATGTGTAATGTGTCATTTCAAATGACATAAAACTCTTTCAAACTGTATAACCACTAGCGATGTGTCGTAAAATGATTCGAATCTATGAAACGGCTCTTCTAACCGAAACAAAGGAACCGACTCTTCCAGGAGTCATTATGTAAATATACGGCTCCCTAAAAGGAACCGAGACAAAAGACTCGACTCCCCGTCGCAAAATTCACTGCAACAGTTTTCCAGCCGCGATTTCTTTAGCGTTTTTATTTTGCTCAGTAACAGATGCTATTCAAAATTTAACTATTACTAATACAAAACATACTTAAGCAAAAGCAAAATTACAGTCTGTGAAATGTGCTTAAAACACTACTTTGTTACAGTAACCAGTGTAAACAAAGCCTTAACACTGAGCACTGGCTTCGTGTATGCGGCGTACGTCATCATGCACCGACGCATGCGCACCGATCGAATTTGCCCAAAAATCATATCACCGTTATTGAAACATTTTCCATCGCGATATACATCGACATCAAATCACTGTCCAGCACTACCCCACACATTAAACAAAGAAACAATATAACAATCTCTCAACAATACATGCACCAATACACCCAGCAAATCTCCTATCACGATTAACAAGCGCTGTGTTACTCACATAATTTTAATCTTATTCACTATAACTCTGATTAAGGAGATTTTCCTTAACTACTTGTGAAAATGTCTTACTCCTCTCAGTTGAGAGGGATAATACTTTTCACACATGGATGAATTCTACTCTAAGTGCTCTCCTTCCTAGTTTAAAATTAAAACCTATTGTTCGGATACAATTTACCAGGGCTTGCAAGTCAATGGATTCTTCCAGACGCTACCCACATTAAAACACATTTAATAAGGTACCATATCATGTACTTCGTCTTAACTCATAGTTATCTTAAGCTTATAAAATTAAATAAAATTATGAAATTATCTGCAACAACTTACACACCCCAGGCATGCGAAGACAAAATGGCTGATACGGCAAGCAGCGCAGCGCTCCCAGAGCCAAAATGGCGGACAGACAGAAAAGCACGCGCAGCGCTCCCAGAGCCAAAATGGTGCAGACGAACAAAAGGACACACGCTGCACTCCCAGAGTCAAAATGGCCGACAGACAGAGATAACACGCTGCGCATTCAGAGCCAAAATGGCCAACAGACAGAAATAACACGCTGCACATTCAGAGCCAAAATGGCCGACAGACAGAAAGCCACACGTGGGCAAGATGGCGGACAAACAAAAGGTTACGGACAAAGTAAACTGCTCACCCACGGTTTCACCCGTGGTTCGCAGACAAATACACACAGAAACACTGACAAACAAACTCCTGATGTACTATTTACGAACCGAATTTAGAATTTAGAATAATCAAATTATTCCAGCCCCGTTCCCAAAACAGACAGGCTAGTTAGAATTTAGAACGATCGAATTAGGCTAATTCCGTTACCGAAACAGACGAACTAGCCGAGTCCCGTTCCCAAAACAGCCAGACTCCTTTGAGATTAACAATCAAATTACCCGAATTCCGTTACCAAAACAGACGAATTCGTTAGAATTTATTACACTCGAATTAGGTTCGCTTCGTTACCAAAACAGACAAGCGTCCTTTCCCTTCAATTGTGTCCCGGGCCCAGCCGCTGCCGAACACATGGCGCCCTCAACAGTTATTCTGACCGGTCTGGTTTGAACTCAGCAATCAGGAAACATACTTTTTTTTTTTTGCTCCAGCATATATTCACAGTTTTAAACTATCTAACGATACTTTAGTAATTTAATCAGACGCTTACGGATTCCGAGATTCAATTTTACACTCAATACGCTAAATAATAAATGCAGCTAATATATACAGAGAACATCTGTTTACCTTGTGTAGACGCGTCTTGTATTGAGTACAAAAGATCCTCAGAATCTCCGGTCTTAGCTCAATCAGCTGAATCAATTTTGCTGCTATTTCAGGCCTCTTCGAGCCGTCCTCTGCTACCATCTGTTACGACGAATCTTTTTGTCGAGAGGCTCTGAAGAAGCAGTCGGAGAATCCAGAAAGTACTCTTCAAAAACACTTTATTAAGTGTAAGAAACGATCTGTGAATATAAGTCAGAGCTAAGCCGATCGGCGCTCCTTTCTCCTGCAATCTAGAAAAACAACAGCAAAAGAAAGAGAGCCTGCGTCTGAGCGCGCGGTTGTTTTAAACTCAACTAAGCCCTCCTCCTTCACTGCTGGTGGAGCCAATGAAATGTGCTAAAAAGCCCCGGCTCCGCCTCCCCCCCCCCCTCGGCAGGAGTCTGGAGGGACCCTACCAAGAGATCATGGTAGGCGCCATTTTGAACAAACAAGTGATCGTTCTATAACTAGCAGGTCCTATTGACCTGGACTTCAAACGTTGTGAGATCTTACTGCCCCTCATATTCCAGTCAGAAACATGTTTAATGTGCACACTGCTGCTACTGGCTTGTTTTTCTTTTCTACAATGTAAGTTCATACCTTCAGGTTCAAGTTATTTGAGATCTCTACATAGATTTCTTCCTCATGTGCAGTTCAGTTTGAGAAGCTCACAGCGGGAGAGCGAGTGAGTCTGCGCGTTCAAATGAATCAAATGAGTCGATTCATTAATCCGGTTCTTTAAGTCGAACGACTGGAATAGACTCGAAAGTGTTGATTCGCTAAGTTAACAGTACTCAGCAATGAGTCGACATTTTGTTATACAAAATACTTAAAAGAGTCGGATCACTATCGTTAGCTGTCATTTACAAATACAGACACAAACCATCTCATCTAATACAAAATAGAATAAATAATGTATAACAGTTTAATGATGCACCATACATACAGTGAAGCAAAATGCAAAACTAAACTTGTAAAAAGCTTCACTTAAATAATAATAAAATGTCAAAAATACGATGTCAGCGATTCGAGTTCAAATCTCGATGGGACCTTACTGCTTTTATTCGGGGCCCGGTGTGAGGTCCAAGATTGAGAAACATTCCCAGCTAACACAGAACGTTCCCGTAACGTTAGATTTTGGTTCCCCTATGGTTATTTTTAGGGAACCATCCCATAACGTTATGGTAACGTTCTATTTTCGTTAAAAAAATCAGCGCTGTTCCCGGAACGTTCCGGGAACTATGAAACCTAACGTTCTCTCATGGTTTTATGAAAACTAACAGAGAACGTTGTCTAAAAGTTGCCTTAAGGTTTTCTTTCTTATGTGTTTAAAGTAACGTTCCAGAAATGTTCCCGGAAGGTTTTCTTATGATCTTTAAAGTTTTTTAGTAGGAACAAAAAAGCAGCCTTTTGCTTGAGACGGTCCATGTAGATCAACCTTTACTTACAAGTACCAACTATAAAATTATGAAACCAAACGTTCTCTCATGGTTTTATGAGAACTAACAGAGAACGTTAGTTAAAGCTTGTATAAGGTTTTATTTCTTATGTGTATAAAGTATCGTTCCAGTAACGTTCCCGGAAGGTTTTTAAGTTAACCCAGCTAGCACAATCATCTGGCCCATGTTGAACAGCGTCACCATAGCAACAGTGCGACGCGAGCTGTGGAAAATGAGGACTCATTCGTTCGTGTGAGGTAAATAAACATTTAATCTTAACAACTTTTTACTTAGTAAAAAGTAAGCAGAAAGTCTATTAATGAGTTTTGGATTAAGATAGAGAGCAATTTGGAAATGGAAACTGTTAGGTCATGTTATCTAGTGAGTTTCAGGTTAACTGGTAGTCTGAACTGAAACACTTCAGGTAACGTTAGCTAAAAGGCTAACAGTTTCTAGCATTAGACAACAGCTGCTAAATAATTAAAGTTCATTGAATACTGTGGATAACGTTAACTTAAAAGCTACAATAAGCAACAAGAACAACAACAACAAAAATAGTAATACAATAATAAGCAACAGACGACCTACCATCTCTGACTACATCCACAAGGTGGACCAACGAAGTAGGTGTGTATAATTTAAGAGTGGACAGTGAGTGGACACGGTATTTAAAAACTCCAGCAGCGATGCTGTGTCTGATCCACTCATACCAGCACAACACACACTAACACACCACCACCACGTCAGTGTCACTGCAGTGCTGAGAATGATCCACCACCTAAATAATACCTGCTCTGTGGTGGTCATGTGGAGGTCCTGACCATTGAATAAGGTAAAAGGGGGCTAACAAAGTATGCAGAGGAACTGCTGGACGACAGTGGAACTGTAGAGCTACAAAGTGCACCTATAGATAGATAACTTTATTAATCCCATAGGGAAAGTCAGTAAATGGTTAGTAAACTATATGGTTAGTGGAGCTGATAGAAAAAGAGTATACATACAAAGAGGTGGTTTTAATGTTATGGCTGATCGTATATAATTTTATAACCCAAAGATTGTCCCTTGTATTTTTTGTAGATATTCAAGTGTCCACTACCATCACTGAGCCACATCTGCTTATTCACCTCTCATACATGAGTAAAAACTATGAACACTACTCTGCAGCATCTAACAGCCGGTGTAGATCATCAGCCAAGGTCACAAGATCCAGCAAGAGAGTTCTGGGTTTGATCCCCAGGTGGGGCGGTCTGGGTCCTTTGTGTTATTTGCATGTTCTCCCCATGTCCGCGTAGGTTTCATCCGGGTGCTCCGGTTTCCTCCCACAGTCCAAAGATATGCAAGTGAGGTGAATTGGAGACACTAAATTGTTCATGACTGTGTTTGATATAAACTTGTGAACTGATGACTCTTGTGTAATGAGTAACTACCGTTCCTGTCATGAATGTAACCAAAGTGTAAAACATGGTTAAAATCCTAATAAACAAACAAACAGTACTTCTTTATATTGTTTATATATATATATATATATATATATACGTATATATTAGGGCTGTCGAAGTTAACGCGATAATAACGCATTAACGCGACCTCAATTTAACGCGATTAAAAAAATTAGTGCCATTAACGCAAATTCT
>NW_026947182.1:0-26786 GCF_030014385.1 Trichomycterus rosablanca | reverse complement strand
AACATTAAAACCACCTCCTTGTTTCTACACTCCATTTTATCAGCTCCACTTACCATATAGAAGCACTTTGTAGTTCTACAATTACTGACTGTAGTCAATCTATTTCTCTGCATGCTTTGTTAGCCCCCTTTCATGCTGTTCTTTAATGGTCAGGACTCTCCCACCACTACAGAGCAGGTATTATTTGTGTGGTGGATCATTCCCAGCACTGCAGTGACACTGACATGGTGGTGGTGTGTAGGGCCAGTGATAGCTCAGTGGTTAAGGTACTGGACTAGTAAACAGAAGGTTGCCGGTTCAAGCCCCGCCACCACCAAGTTGCCACTGTTGGGTCCCTGAGCAAGGCCCTTAACCCTCAATTGCTCATCGTGTTCCGCTCATTGTGTAAGTCGCTTTGGATAAAAGCGTCTGCTAAATGCTGAAAATGTAAATGTAAATGTAAATGTGTGTTAGTGTGTGTTGTGCTGGTATGAGTGGATAAGACACAGCACCGCTGATGGAGTTTATAAACACCTCACTGTCACGGCTGGACACCAACCAAAAGTATCCAGCCAACAGTGCCCTGTGGGCAGCGTCCTGTGACCACTGATGAAGGTTTAGAAGATTACCAACTCAAACAGCAGCAATAGATGAGCGATCATCTCTCACTTTACATCTACAAGGTGGACCAACTAGGTAGGAGTTTTTATACTGACTAACTAGGTAGGAGTTTTTAATAGAGTGTACAGTGAGTGAACACTGCATTTAAAAACTCCAGCAGCGCTGCTGTGTCTGATCCTTTCATACCAGCACAATACACACTAACACACCACCACCATGTCATTGTCACTGCAGTGCTGAGAATGATCCAACACCCAAATAATACCTGCTCTGTGGTGGTCCTCTGGGGGTCCTGACCATTGAAGAACAGGGTGAAAGCAGGCTAAAACAGTATGTAGAGAAACAGATGGACTACAGTCAGTAATTGTAGAGCTTCAAAGTGCTTTTATATGGTAAGTGGAGCTGATAAAATGGACCATGAGTATAGAAACAAGGAGGTGGTATTAATGTTATGGCTGATCGGTGTAAACCAGCTCTGGGAAACGTTTGGCTAATGAGGAAGCGAGTCTGTGGATGAAACTCTGAGATCTAATAAACAAATGAGAGAGATCTCTTATAACAATAGCAAGGCATTGCAGCACCGGCTGTCTACCTTACTGGCTGGGTCTATAACAAAACAAAGACACAGTCCGGCTGAGCTCTCCAGGCTTCATTAAATAGCTGTAGAGTCAGCTGTGCTAAATCAATGATAATGAGTGCTGTCACCCCTGGGATGTGTCGTCCTTTTAAAATTACAGTGCGTCACTCTATGCTCCCTGCCACAGGAGAAGGCAGTTCAAGGAACACGATCCATTACTGAGCTCCCCCTGTAGAAAAGGCTCCCAATGTTCCCAGGCCATGTCAACTCAAGTAAATTTTATTTGTATAGTGCTTTTTACAACAAAGCAACCTTACAGAATCCAGAACCAAAAATCCCCTGTTGAGCAAGCTGAGAGCAACAGTGGCAAGGAAAAACAATTTTTTTACAAAAAAATTAAGAAACATTGAGAGGAACCAGACTCAACAGGGACCCTTCCTTCTTTGGTGGTCCAAAGTTAGAATTAGATTAAACAAACCATACATATAAAATAAAATGACTTCTAACAAAAGTTATAACCAGTGAAAAGCATACAGAATTCTTCATCATTCAGAGCAGTCTGTCGTAAAAAAGTTTAATAGGGAGTTCTGGACATTGTTAGTGCAGACACGACAGATTCCCATCATATCCAGCCGAATACTCAAACTTGCATGTCAACAAACCTGAGTGATCACACGAGAGAGGCAGAACTACAGCAACTCAACATCCCTGATCACCACGAATTTCTGTGACCTAGAACCCCCAAGCTTTGCACTTTTGTCTGTAGTTGGGGTGGGCAGCCCCAATCCTATATGTCAAAACTGCAGTCAGATGAGCTAACATATCATAACCGGGCCAGCAACAGTGACAGAGCATGAGAGCACCAGACTGCCCAGTCTCCAGACCCCCAGGATTGAAGCCACACATCCCTGGTTTGGAAAGACTAATCAAAAGCCTGGGTACATGAGTATGTTTTCAATCTGGACTTAAAAATTGAAACTGAGTTTGAATTACAAACAAAGGAGGGGGGGGGGTATTTCAAAGTTTAGGGGTTAAGTAGGAGAATGCTTTTTCCCCGCTGAGATATTTTTTTTTAATACTTGGAACTTTAAGTAACCCTGCACCTTGGTGAACGTGCTGGGTTGTAGTGTGCAATAAGTTAATAACTGTGGCGCCAGACTATGTAGTGCTTTATAGGTTAGGAAAAGTATTTTGTGATTATTGTGTAATTTAATTGGCAACCAGTGCAAAGATAATAGACAGGACTAATGTTATCAAACTTTTGATGGGTCCTTTGGGCCATAACTTTCCCAATCTACCAGATATTTGTTGCCCTCTTTTACTTAGTGTATACACTGATCAGCCATAACATTAAAACCACCTCCTACACTGGCCATTTTATCAGCTCCACATACCATATAGAAGCACTTTGTAGTTCTACAATTACTAAGGGACAGTGGTAGCCTAGTGGGTAGAGCTTTGGGCTATCAACCAAAAGATTGGCGGTTCAAATCCAGGCTCTGCTATGCAGCCACTGTTGGGTCCTTGAGCAAGGCCCTTAACCCTGTCTGCTACAGGGGCGCCATACGATGGCTGACCCTGCACTCTTACCCTAGCTTCCAAACAAGCTTGGATATGCGAAGAAAGAATTTCATTGTACTGTACATTTGTATATGTATATATGAAAAATAAAGTATATCTTCTTCTTCTACTGACTGTAGTCCATCTGTTTCTTTACATACTTTTTTTAGCCTGCCATCACCATGTTCAATGGTCAGGACCCCCACAGGACCACCACAGAGCAGGTATTATTTAGGTGGTGGATAATTCTCAGCACTGCAGTGACACTGACATGGTGGTGGTGTGTTAGTGTGTGTTGTGCTGGTATGAGTGGATCAGACACAGCAGCCCATTTACTGTCCACTTTATTACACACTCCTACCTAGTTGGTCCACCTTGTAGATGTAAAGTCAGAGACGATCGCTCATCTATTGCTGCTGTTTATGTTGGTCATATTTACCAAAAATGGCTGGATATATTTTTGGTTGGTGGACTATTCTCAGTCCAGCAGTGACAGTTAGGTGTTTAAAAACTTCATCATTATTGCTTTGTCTGATCCACTCATACCAGCACAACACACACTAACACACCACCACATTATTGTCACTGCAGTGCTGGAATGATCCAACACCCATATAATACCTACTTTGTGGTGGTCCTGTGGGGGTTCTGACCATTGAAGAACAGGGTGAAAGCAGGCTAAAAAAGTATGTAGAGAAATAGATGGACTACAGTCAGTAACTGTAGAACTACAAAGTGCTTCTATATGGTATGTGGAGCTGATAAAATGGACAGTGAGAGTAGAAACAAGGAGGTGGTTTTAATGTTATGGCTGATCAGTGTATATTGCAGTGTGTGTGTGTCCAAGCAGGGGTGCCAATAATGTTGACCACAACTGACCTTACCCTGAACTTACAACGACCAAACTTTTTTCTTCCAATTTCTATTCTGTCCTCTACATATTCACTGGTACTTCTTGTCAAAATATTCAGATTTTTCCTGACCAGAGGGTTTTCCCACTAAACAAACAAAATAGCCCCAAACAGGAACCACTACAAGTTGGAGGTTCTAACTCTGAATCACTGTCTGCAAAGTTGACAGACGACTGGAACAATGACAACAGTAAAAGCAACTGCACCATTATTATTGCCTGCAGTAATGTTACTGTAAAGTTTAACAGGAAAATGGTGCTCAAATTAACATTGTTCCTTCATCTGATCCAATGCTTATAGGCGGCAACAACACTGCTGATTAATTTTTAATGGCATCAATGATAATGAAAAGATGGGATGTGGCTCATCAGTTTGCCAAACTTCATGGAATTCAAAGAAATCTGTCGGTGTAGAGCAAACCCACTGAACTTTGAGGCCTCTGACGGCATGAGTGACTTGCATATACATTATATTGCCAAAAGTATTCACTCACCCATTCAAATCATTGAATTCAGGTGTTCCAATCACTTCCATGGCCACAGGTGTATAAAAGCAAGCACCTAGGCATTCAGACTGCTCCTACAAACATAAGTGAAACAATGGGTCGTTCTCAGGAGCTCAGTGAATTCCAGCGTGGTACCGTGATAGGATGCCACCTGGGCAACAAGTCCAGTAGTAAAATTACCTCGCTACAAAATATTCCACACTCAACTGTCAGTGCTATTATAACAAAATGGAAGCTATTGGGAAAGACAACAACTCAGCCACGAAGTGGTAGGCCACGTAAAATGACAGAGCGGGGTCAGCGGATGCTGATCGCTCGGTTTCCATGGCCGAGGAGCCTTACATCATCATGCGTGATGCAAAGCATCTGGACTCTAGAGCAGTGGAGACGTGTTCTCTGGAGTGACGAATCATGCTTCTCCACCTGGTAATCAGATGGACGAGTCTGGGTTTGGTGGTTGCCAGGAGAACGGTACTTGTCTGACTGCATTGTGCCAAGTATAAAGTTTGGTGGAGGGGGGATTATGGTGTGGGGTTGTTTTTCAGGAGTTGGGCTCGGCCCCTTAGTTCCAGTGAAAGGAACTCTTAATGTTTGTTTATTAGGATTTTAACATCATGTTTTACACTTTGGTTACATTCACTCACCACACAAGGCCATATCCAACACAGTCATGGACAATTTTGTGTCTCCAATTCACCTCACTTGCATGTGTTTGGACTGTGGGAGGAAACCGGAGCACCTGGAGTAAACCCACGCAGACACGGGGAGAACATGCAAACTCCACACAGAAAGGACCCGGACCGCCCCACTTGGGGATTGAACCCATGACCTTCTTGCTGTGAGGCGACAGTGCTACTCACTGAGCCACCGTGCCGCCCGAACTCTTAATGCTTCAGCATACCAAGAGATTTCGGACAATTTCACGCTCCCAACTTTGTGGGAACAGTTTGGGGATGGCCCCTTCCTCTTCCAACATGACTGCGCACCAGTGCACAAAGCAAGGTCCATAAAGACATGAATGAGCGAGTTTGGTGTGGAAGAACTTGACTGTCCTGCACAAAGTCCTGACCTCAACTCGATAGAACACCTTTAGGATGAATTAGAGCGGAGACTGTGAGCCAGGCCTTCTCATCCAACATCAGTGTCTGACCTCACAGATACGCTTCTGAAAGAATGGTCAAAAATTCCCATTAACACACTCATTAACCTTGTGGAAAGCCTTCCCAGAAGAGTTGAAGCTGTTATAGCTGCAAAGGGTGGTGACATCATATTAAACCCTATGGATTAAGAATGGGATGTCACTCAAGTTCATATGCATGGCCCTTGTCAAACTCGCTCAAATCCTTACACTTGCCCATTTTTCCTGCTTCTAACACATCAACTTTGAGGATAAAATGTTCACTTGCTGCGTAATATATCCCACCCACTAACAGGTGCCGTGATGAAGAGATAAGCAGTGTTATTCACTTCACCGGTCATAATGTTATGCCTTGTCGGTGTATAACAGCTACCAAAAGGGTATGGTTGAGCACTTGCTTTCTCTGAGATGCGTAAAGTCATCTCTTTTAAAAAAAAATCAGACCATCATTTGGCAGTTCAGTGCTATAGCTGAACTTTTAACTCACCTGAGCTCAAACATGCCTGAGATTTGCTTTGTTGAGTTCATCCTTAGCGAAAGTAGCAATGCCGTTTCTTACCACCCCTGTGGGCAATAATCATTTTGCTGTCCTAGACTCACTACCATGACATTTTTATTCATTCTTTTCTACTAATCATTTCAGTTTTTCTCAATAGATGTATGTAGTGTCTGTGGATTAAAAATCTATGTGCACACGCAGCTTCTCAGACTGGGCGCTTTGATATAGAGCCCAGTTAGCCTTCTGAGTGGCTAGTATTTTGCTCCACCATCATATCATTGTGATATGGTTTTGCCTTTGTTTGAATCCCAATAATTCCAGGCAAGCTTGCACTTGAACATAATCTCTTACTTGAGATTTGTTTTGTTTAAAAATATCAAACATGAAGCACAAAAACACAATTGGGAAGGTCTGGTGAAGGCCGGATGGAATATTTGATCCTTGCCACTGCAACAGTAATTTCAACAGCATGATTGTCTGTACATATTAGGGCTTTCTTTTAAAAAATGTAGGACAGATTAAAGACATGCCCAGTGGCTTTATATACGTATGTCTGGTGTGGTGTGTGCAAGCGGCAGAGGTCAATAGAATATAAGAGAAATTAAATAAATCCCAATTAGAAGATCGAAAAACTTGTATATGTGTATTATATTTAAATATTACTATAAATAGAATATTAGTACCTGAATACTAGACTGCCAGTTCATGAATTACAACATTTGTACACCTCTTAGAGCAGCACCACCAATCACAGTCACATGACACAGACTGACAAATACTAGCAATTTCTTTGCATCATTTTTATATGCTGTGGGTAGAAATAATTTAATAATTAAATAGGAATAAAAGACATGATTTGTGTATTGAGTTTAGCCTTTCCCCTGCAAGAATATTTCAATATTTAAAGTTACTGTGTTTGAAATACATTTGGTAAAACAAAAACCCTTTTTACACTAATCCACCAAGTCTCTCAATGTGAAAGAGACAAAAAGCAAATGCATGATATGCATGTGTGGTCGAGAAAGTGAGTAATGTGACTGGGCTAAAACTAGATTTCCAATAAACTTGAACTAAATGTCAGAGAGAATATAGGTAACAATTTAAGAACCTGGCTGATTGAAGTCTTTTATCTGCAAATCCTTGACCTACCTGAGACTTACAGAACATCTCATAAACTCATGCTGGCATTTGACCCTGCACTGAAAGGCTTTTAGTCTGCTTATCCACACTGGCTCTTCTAACCTGTCTTGAGGACTTAGGTTGTAGATAGGGAGCATGTTTGATTTTTTAACATCATACACTCCCTCAGACCATTTGGGTGGGCTTACTTACATTACATTTACATTTTCGGCATTTAGCAGACGCTCTTATCCAGAGCGACTTACAGAAGTGCTTCCATAGTGAACATTACCTTACTCTAGTTTAAGTAGACAACAGTCCAATAATACAAATCTGCTGAAACCCTGTTAGAATTTTTTTTTACAAGAAATGTATAAGAGTAAATAAGAGCATTAGTAAGTAAAAGTCAGCTTAAGTGCTTAGTAAAGAGGTGGGTTTTTAAACATCTTTTGAAGACAGCGAGAGATTCAGATGTTTGAACAGACAGAGGAAGTTCTTTCCACCACTTGGGTATAAGTACAGAGAAGAGTCTTGATGCTTGTCTTCCTCGAGTCCTGGGTGGAGGATCAAGTCGAGCGAGACTAGTGGCTCGGAGGTTGCGTGGTACAGAGCGGGGTTTTATTAGACCTCAAAGGTAACTTGGGGCTGGTCCATTTTTGGCTTTGTAGGTGAGCATCAGTGTTTTAAACTGAATGTGGGCAGCTACAGGAAGCCAGTGAAGAGAACGCAGCAGTAGAGTGATGTGGCAGGGTTCGTTAAAAACCAGGTGAGCAGC
Source organism: Trichomycterus rosablanca (assembly GCF_030014385.1). Lineage (NCBI taxonomy): Eukaryota > Metazoa > Chordata > Actinopteri > Siluriformes > Trichomycteridae > Trichomycterus > Trichomycterus rosablanca. Next base: position 19,102 of record NW_026947182.1, on the reverse strand, counting down.
TGCATTTTGAATGAGTTGCAAGGGTTTAATAGTGGACATGGGAGCACCTGTCAGGAGGAAGCTGCAGTAGTCCAGCCGTGAGATTATAAGTGACTGGACTATAATCTGAGTGGCCTCCAAGGAGAGAAATGAACAAATCTTCCTGATGTTGTAGAGGAGGAACTGGCATGATCTTGTCATGTTGGCTACATGAGAAGAGAAGGTCAGCTGGTTATCCAGGACAACACCAAATTGTCTTAAGTTATCGGATGGTCTGATCTGGGAGTCATCAAGAGAACTTACATGGCACTTCCATGGTTTAGTGCCAGTCCTTGAAATATATTGAACCAATTGTTCCTTATAGGAAATAGTAATTGCATTCGCAAAACTATTTGTTCCCATTTTTTCTCCCAATATTGTAATTTCTAAATTCCTTCTGCACCTGCCCTCTCCGACATTTGTGCCGTCGCTGATTGCTTCCTTTTATACCTGCCAGCAGTGGATTCTCAGTGGCAATGAGACGAAACCCAGTCTGACCTCTCACAGACACACCTACTTATGTCTGTTACACTCCCTCAGTAGTGATAAAATTCTACCCCATGAATTTGGGCTAAAATCACATGAGATGAAAAGTAGAAAACAAAAATCTTTTTCAAAAAACTTTTCTTAAACATGCCATCCCAAAACAAATGGTCATCAGAAAAACAGTTTGCAATTCTTTACTCAAAAATTGTGCTAATTTTAAATGGAATTTAATAAGAAGACCTGCACTACCTCTATCTACCCCTGCTATGCTGGGTGATATGGTGGTTTGATGGGTTGCACTTGAAGAAGGTCCTGGGTTCTATTCCCATGTGAACTGATCCGGGTTCTTTCTGTGTGGAGTTTCCATGTCATCTCTTGTGTCTATGTCAGTTTCCTTAGAGAGCTATGGTTTTCTCCCACAGTCCAAAGACAGGTTAGTTAGTTTCAGTGCGTAAAGGCCAAGGGCGCAAGCTTAAGCCAAATGCCCGTGATTTTCGATCTCTCAGGCGGCACTGCATCAAGAATAGCTGATATAGCCACATGGGCGAGGAATTTTTAGGAAGCCTCATGTGAACCATATCCAGAAGCGGCATTGACTTCTCTGGGCTCGGAGGCATCTAGGATGGACCATTACACAGTGGAAACGTGTATTGTGGTCAGATGAATCAGCATTCCAAAAAATGGACACTGTGTGCTCGAGACCAAAGACAAAAAGGACCATCCAGACTGTTATCAGCAACAAGTCCAAAAGCCAGGGTCTGTCATGGTATTAGATCTTAGAGAAACATATGCTGCCTTCAAGACGTAATTTTTTCCAGGTACATCCATGAATTTTTTCAACAAGACAATGCAAAACCACATGCTGTACACATTACAAAGGCATGGCGGCGGAAGAAGAGGGTACGGGTACTGGACTGGCCTGCCTGCAGCCCTGACCTGTCCCCAATAGAGAATGTGTGGAGAATTTTGAAACAAAAAATGTGTGTGTTTTTGTGTGTATGTGTGTGTGTGTGTGGTCATCTGTACTGTAATAATGGAATGATGAATTACCACCACTTTGTGATTAAAAGTGACATAACTGCTTTGAGTGCATTTGTGTGTGTGTGTGTGTGTGTGTTTGTAGCCTTGATCTTGAGCATTCGCTGTTAAGTTGAGCTGTCGCAACCTGCCATGTAATTACAGCAGCAAGAGAAAATTAACTTAAACAAGGAAGTTAATGCACATGTGCGTTTTTATACACTCTCCAAAATGAACACTTACATAAAACGTATTTGTTTTGCAAATCTCTAAATATTTTTATTACCACAAAACCACAAAACGTCTTTTACTGTTCCCCGGGCCTATACTCAGGACAAGCCAAAAAACTGTGTGCAAACTCACACAGAAAGGACTCTGGATGCCCAGCAAGGGAACTGAACCCAGGCCCTTTTTGCTATAAAGCATCAGTGGTTCATGTTGACATACACTACAGTATATTGCCAAAAGTATTCACTCACCCACCCAAATCATTGAATTCAGGTGTTCCAATCACTTCCATGGCCACAGGTGTATAAAACCAAGCACCTAGGCATGCAGACTGCTTCTACAAAAATTTATGAAAGAATTGGTCACTCTCAGGAGCTCAGTGGATTCCAGCGTGGTACCATGATAGGATGCCACCTGTGCAACAAGTCCAGTCGTGAAAGTTACTCGCTACTAAATATTCCACAGTCAACTGTCAGTGGTATTATAACAAAGTGGAAGCGATTGGGAACGACAGCAACTCAGCCATGAAGTGTTAGCCAGTGGGAGTCAATCGCTACAGACCTCCAAACTTCATGTGGCCTTCAGATTAGCTCAAGAACAGTGTGTAGAGAGCTTAATGGAATGGGTTTCCATGGCAGAGCAGCTGCATCCAAGCCTTACATCACCAAGCGCAATGCAAAGCGTCGGATGCAGTGGTGTAAAGCACGCCGCCACTGGACTCTAGAGCAGAGGAGACGTGTTCTCTGGAGTGATGAATCACACTTCTCCATCTGGCAATCCGATGGATGAGTCTGGGTTTGGCGGTTGCCAGGAGAACGGTACTTGTCTGACTGCATTGTGCCAAGTGTAAAGTTTGGTGGAGGGGGGATTATGGTGTGGGGTTGTTTTTCAGGAGTTGGGCTCGACCCCTTAGTTTCAGTGAAAGGAACTCTTAATGCTTCAGCATACCAAGAGATTTCGGACAATTTCATGCTCCCTACTTTGTGGGAACAGTTTGGAGATGGCCCCTTCCTCTTCCAACATGGCTGCGCACCAGTGCACAAAGCAAGGTCCATAAAGACATGGATGAGCGAGTTTGGTGTGGAAGAACTTGATTGTCCTGACCTCAACCTGATAGAACACCTTTGGGATGAATTAGAGTGGAGACTGTGAGCCAGGCCTTCTCATCCAACATCAGTGTCTGACCTCACAAATGCGCTTCTGGAAGAATGGTCAAAAATTCCCATAAACACACTCGTTAACCTTGTGGAAAGCCTTCCCAGAAGAGTTGAAGCTGTTATAGCTGCAAAGGGTGGGCCGACATCATATTAAACCCTATGGATTAAGAATGGGATGTCACTCAAGTTCATATGTGTGTGAAGGCAGATGAGCGAATACTTTTGGCAATATATTGTAACTGCATCATATAAATGCTTCAAATTCATTAGCTTTATATTCATATGTCTTACATTCATATGTATCTCCTTTAACACATTACAAAGGTGCTCTATTAAAATTTTGATCTAATAACTGGAAAGGTCTTTGTCGTGTCACTTATTAAGACGCAGTAGCAGTAACACAATGGTATGTGATAATTATACAGTAGTTCACTCACATTTTGGCATGTAAGGTAAACGGTAAAAGGTCATACTGTATCATAACAGCATTTAAGATGAGAGGATTAGTAAAATATCCAGGATACTTAACATCATCACAGCTGAAATCAGGTAACCCTAGCTGAACCCTTGAACTAAAAGGGTTGTCTACATACTTCTTGTCTATGTAGTGTACCAGTTAATCAAGCTCAAACTATTTAGACCTGCTGTCTGCTAAACATTTAGTGAATTTCTATGCTTTTCTGCTCTGTCATCCCTTACTCATTGAAAGGTTGATTAATTTTTCTTTTTCATAAAAAGACCAAAAATCTCAAAACACAGGTATGAGATTTCTCCAATGATTAGAAACAGAACTGGCCACCTACTGAAGGATTTAATCAAGTGTATATTTCATAAAATCCAACTGTTCACTAACACAAGTTGCTGAATCCTGGAGTACAGGATTTGTGTGGTATTGTTGTGTTGTGTTAATTGTAGAACACATGTTAAATGCAGCAAATATGGGCAGCATACATAGCTAAGTGAATTTGTTAAGGGCCTAAACTAGGTTGAAGTATGATGTGATGAGGCAAATGTGTCACAACACACAACACACATTGGGATGCATTGCAGGACAATTCAACTTGCAACATACAAAAGCTGAAGGACCCACTGGTACTGTCCTGGTAGCAGATACCACAGGATTCCCTCAGATGTGTTTTTGTGTCCATGTCCCAGTGGCGGCACGATGGCTCGGTGGGTAGCACTGTCGCCTCATAGCAAGAAGGTCCTGGGTTCGATCCCCGTGTTTGCGTGGGTTTCCTCCGGGATGTCCGGTTTATACCCACAGTCCAAAAACATGCAGCCAGGTTCATTGGAGACCTATAGGTGAATGGGTGTGTGTATGTATGTGTGTGTGTGTGTGTGTGTGTGTGTGTATGTGTGCCTGCCCTGCAATGGACTGGCACCCCATGCCCCCCCTGCAATTGGATAAGCAGCAGAAAGTGAGTGAGAGTGAGTGAGTGAGTGTCCCAGTGGCTCAGGGTTTTTTTTTTTTGATAGCATATTGGGTAGGTGGTTTCAATGTTTTGGCTCATTGGTGTAGCTAAACTGGAAAACATGATCAACAACGATCAGGCTGTATTGAAGAAGATGGGAAAGCAAAAATGGACAAATACTGTAAACAATGTGCATGATTTCATTTTAAGCCAACCTGCAGGGACGTAGTATAGTATAGCATAGTATAGTATAGTATAGTATAGTATAGTATAGTATAGTATAGTAAAGTAGGGATATGCTCCAAAATAATGTAAAAACTAAAAATGAATGCATAAAAGCCTCACAAGCCATGTTAACAAAAGAGTCAAATTCTTCTAGTTGTATACACTGGCAGTGTACTTAATCCTTAGCCAAAATCAACCTGGATACCATATTATGGTCTTTCAGAGAACAGAGCTTAAGTGACCACCTTCACCAACCTGTTAGGGCAACATGCTTTAAAAGAAATGGGTTGTTTCAGATATAATCAGCCCTAAACATTTCCAGTCATGCATGACACAGTCGTTGAAAAGGTGAGGGTGTGTGGTGCCATGCTGATGGCATCATTATACATGTGAAAAATAAGGTGAAGGTTACAGAGTAGGTTACAACTAGATTATACAGTAAGTGCTAGCTATAATGGCAGAGATTCAACAGGATTTAAAAGTGTATTTGTATGATATTGTGCCCATTTTGTCGAGAGCATTTCTAAGATCATGGACTAATGATGAACAATAAGGCATGATTAGTCCACCTTCTAATTCATACCAAAATTGTTCTGTGGGATTAAGATTAGAGTTCTATGCAAGCTACTGGAGTTTCTCTACCAAACATATCAAACTTGGTCTTTATGGACTTTGCTTTGTGCCCAGGGGCACAGTTGTGCTGGAATAACATATAAAGGGCCTTTTCCAATCTAATGCTAAAAAATTAGAAGAAACCATTTTTTATTAAATGTGTTTCATACTTCTGCTATACACCGATCAGTCATGACATTTAAACCACCTCCTTCTTTCTACACTCACTGTCCATTTTATCAGCCCCACTTACCATATAGAAGCATTTTGTAGTTCTACAATTACTGACTGTAGTCCATCTGCTTCTCTGCATGCTTTTTTTAGCCTGCTTTCACCCTGTTCTTCAATGGTCAGGACTCTCCCAGGACCACTACAGAGCAGGTATTATTTAGGTGACGGATGATTCTTAGCACTGCAGTGACAATGACATGGTGGTGGTGTGTTAGTGTGTGTTGTGCTGGTATGAGTGGATCAGGCACAGCAGTGCTGCTAAAGTTTTTAAATAACGTGTCCACTCACTGTCCACTCTATTAAACACTCCAAAGTGCTTCTATATGGTAAGTAAAGCTGATAAAATGGACAGTGAGTGTAAAAACAAGAAGGTGGTTTTAATGTTATAGCTGATCGGTGTGTATGAGTGTGGCTAAAAACCCATAATAAGCGGAGGACGTCCACATACTTTTTAACTGTACTGCAGATGACAGAATTTTCCAATGTTTTACATGTTAGGAGGGTGAACAATCTCATCTACAAAAATAAGACCTGAGCTCACCAGCAGTGTTAAACTAAAACTCACCTGCAGCAAATATCTGTGTGAGAGCAGACATTACCAATCTTGAATGGTATTAAAGATCGGCAATGCTTAGTGAAAACCAGTTGCACTTCTCTCTATAAAACCATGCTCTAATTCAGAAGGAGGCATTAGCAGACACTCAGAGGTGGAAAGTAATGAATTACATTTACTCGCGTTACTGTATCTGAGTAGTTTTTTTGTGTACTTGTACTTTTTAAAGTAGATTTTACAACCTGTAATTATACTTTTACTTAAGTATGTTTTGTATTAAGAATTGTAATTCGCTACATTTTAAATAACATCTGTTACTGAGTAAAAAAAAAAAGAAAACAACTCGACATCAAACCTGCGCAAACATGTAGAGCAGTGGTGGCTAAACTGTTAGGCTGTTTGATCCGGCATAAACAACTCTATGAATCGGTTCATTTGGTGAAGAGATTCAGATGTACAGTGGGGGAAATAAGTATTTGATCCCCTGCTGATTTTGTAAGTTTACCCCCTTATAAAGACTTGAACAGTCTATAATTTTTATGGAAGGTTTATTTTAACAGAGAGAGACAGAATATCAACAAAAAATCCAGAAAAAAAAACATTAAATTAAAGTTATAAATTAATTTGTATTTAATTAAGGGAAATAAGTATTTGATCCCCTACCAACCAGCAAGAATTCTGACCCCCACAGACCGGTTATGTGCCCATGAGGCACACAAATTAGTCCTGTCCCTGTATAAAAAACACCTGTCACAGAATCAGTTTCTTCCGTTCAAATCACTCGACCACCATGGGCAAGACCAAAGAGCTATCAAAGGACGTCAGGGACAAGATTGTAGACCTGCACAAGGCTGGAATGGGCTACAAGACCATCAGCAAGAAGCTTGGTGAGAAAGAGACCACTGTTGGTGCGATAATTCGAAAATGGAAAAAATACAAGATCACAGTCAATCACCCTCACTCTGGAGCTCCATGCAAGATCTCACCTGGTGGGGTAAGAATGATTCTGAGAAAGGTGAGGTCAGTCCAGAATTACACGGGAGGAGCTGTCTCTCTCTGTTAAAATAAACCTTCCATAAAAATTATAGACTGTTCAAGTCTTTGTAAGGGGGTAAACTTACAAAATCAGCAGGGGATCAAATACTTATTTCCCCCACTGTATAAACCAATCAGAGCTTCAGAATTTACATTAATTTCAATCTCTTTCTTCATTGGTTGTTGTATAAATGACAGTTTAGTGAACGAATAGCCAATTTATGCTTTTTACAGAGAAAACTGAGAGAATAAATGATCTACAATGGTTTTTATTAGTTAGGTGGATAAAACAGTTGGGTATGGATTTATATATTCTGGAAACATACAAGATGGTCTTATATAAAGTGGACTATATCCCTAATGGAACAACACATGGATATAGATAAGTGGTTATGATTTTCTGCTGCTGCTGTGTGATTGATCTGGGTCGCGGTTCTGCTGTTTTTTGCAATGATAGCAAAGCATTATGAAATATTGTGATTTTTTTATGTTCATTTATTTGAAGTAAAACGGACAGCATAAATGTGATTGTGAGATTCTGCTGTTTTGTTTTTGATTTTGATAATGTTCCTATGACGGGGTAAGACCCATTATATTTTTAAGTGCAACACTAACCGCCTCCCCCCCTGCTCCCGCTCAGGTAAACACCCGCCACCCACCCCCCCATACCTTCCACCAAGCCGCCAGCCCAGGGTGTTTCTTTATTTCCAGTTCTGAAAGTTGGCAACCCTAGTTGGCACTATAGTCCTGAACCAAGTTAGTTAGCGTCAAGTCCAACAAGCTATAAAATACAGCGATTTATTGAGGATAAACAGAAATAATGCTGTTTTGAACTGTTATGTGTGTAGAGGAGCAAGCCGTAGCCTAGTGGTTAAGGCACAGGGCTAGTAATCCAAAGGTTGCTGGTTCAAGCCCCACCACTGCTAGGTTGCTGCTGTTGGGCCCTTGAGCAAGGCCCTTAACCCTCAATTGCTCAACTGTAATGTAAGTCGCTTTGGATAAAGGCGTCTGCTAAATGCTTAAAATGTAAAATGTAAATGTAGAGTGGTTAAATCCACACATTAACTGCTAATATGCACTGCATGGCTGGTGAGCTGTGTGTAGTCTGCTGTATCATTCATCTATCAACTTCTGTTGGAAAATGATGTCCTTCCTTCTGTTAAAAAAGTAACGAAGTAACGATTACTCTGAGTACATTTTAAATGAGTTACTTTTTACTTCAGTAGGTTTTTAGACTAGTAATTTTACTCGTACTTAAGTAAAAAATCATCAAAGTAATAGTACTTTTACTTGAGTACAATATTTTAGTACTCTTTCCACCTCTGCTTAAGAGTTATACTGAAGATGAACCTTTAATGTGATTATTATGCCCTGAGTCACTGGAGGAGCATCTTAGATACCGAGCTTTAGGTAATTGCTATTTACATTCTGTTCTTGAGCATGCGATTTCATTGCAGCAGCACCAGTTAAACACACCTTCACACAGGCAAAAGGAAAAAAAAACAGTGCCAGTGTTAAAGTATACTTAGTTGTACCATGCCTACTTGCTCATGAGACAAATTGAAGCAGGAGAGATTCTGCATATGGCACTGAAGTACACTTTCTGGTCAAAAGTATGTGGACATCTGGCCGCTCAGGTGGCACAGCGGTAAAATACGCTAGCACACCAGAGCTGGGATTTCGAATACATCATATCGAATCTCAGCTCAACAACGTTTGGCTGTTGTTCATCCAGGGAGGAAGCCGGTCAGGGGCCTCATAACTGATGCAATTACGACCTCTGCTGGCTGATTGATTGCGTCTGCACAGAGTAGAGGAATAATGCTGATCAGGGTGTGGCTCTCCGTGCACAAGGTTGATTCACATATGAACTCACCTCGTGCAGGTGAAAAGATGCAGTCGGCTACTGCTCACCTGTCAAAGGGTGTGTCAGTTTGCTCTCCACAATCAGGGCAGAGGTCAGCACCAGTAGAGAGGAAGCATAACGCAATTGGGTAAAAATTGTACACGCTAAAACTCGGGAGAAAAAGGGAACAAATTGCATTAAAAAAAGTATGTGGACATCTGACCATTAGCATGTTAAGACATCCTATTCCAAAACCAAGGACATCATTATGAAGTTGTCACTGATGCTGCAGATCCCAGAATTTTTTAATGTTTCAGATGTAAGGAGGGTGAAAGATGCCACCTAATTCTAGAGATTTTAGTTACTGTTTTGACAAAAAAAAAGCTTGCCAGTACTGGAAGACATGCTGCTTACCTGACATAAACCCCATTAAACACATTTAAGATAGACTAGAGTACTGATTTTGAGCTTGGCTTTCTCATCTGACCTCATTAAGTTCCTGCATGATGAAGGTATTGATGCCATTCACTAGCCCTAATGTTCTTCAGACCTGAATCCAACTGAGAACCTTTGGGATGTTATCAGTGCATCTGATGTTGCCAAGGAGGGCTACAGACTGTCCAGAAGCTCAGTGATGCCCTGATCAGGTCAGGGAGGAGATCCCCCAGGACGCCATACACCGTCTCATCAGGAGCATGCCCAGAAGTGTCAGGAGTACAAACAGGCACGTGGCGGGCATACAGACTACTGAGTCACACAACGTCATGATTAAATTCACCAATTCAATTCATTTTGACCAATGTTATGCCATATTGTTCTGGCCAAATTACACACTTAGTAAATGCTTTGAACTTGAGGTTTTCATTCAAAAATAGCTGATGTGTGATTTAAGTGTTCGATTTTTTGTGTGGATTTGGTTATATTCTGGATTATTGTTCTGTTAAAAGGTCCGGCCATGATCCAGATTTTTTAGCAGTGGTAGACATTAAAATCTCTTCATGTAATACATATCACCATATATCCTAAGATAATTCCAAAGGCCTTTAAATGACAAACCACCACACACTTTTTATAGACCTTTTACCAATCAGCACCAAGGGTTTAATGTCAATAATTCAGCTTACTGTAAATGCACACGCAATCAAATTTAATTCTCTTTAAATGAGCAGAGTTTTTACCTTCTAGTGGGCTAAAGAGAATTTTAAAGCTTGCTCTAAAGCTCTCTTAGTCTCGGATGGACAGGTACAATGCTGGGATTAAAACTGCTTTTCTCTTCTGGATGGTCTCCAGATTTCTGTCGTACCACCTTAGCCCACACACTAGATAGTCACATAGACACAAGTGGGTACACACAAGGAATCACACATACAAAACCACAAATCTGAAACACACCCTTTTGAAAGTCACTGAAGTAAATCTTCAATAGGCTGATAGGATTAAGGTTCTTGAAAAAACAATAACGCTTCTGTAAAAATGAAAAGAAACAACATGCAACTTCTTTCAACCAGCATGGCACGATATGAAGGCGTTGGTACAAATAAAAGGATGAAAAGAGAGTGACGTGCAAAGTGGATTCCCTTCTCAATAAACAAAAGACTACACCCAGAGAGGAATACCCAGACCCAGAGTTGTAGCTCTGGTTTGGTCTTGATTTGGCACTGGTCTGGAACCAATTATGTCACTGTCTTGTCTGATCTGTAGTTTCTTCAACTCATAGACCAAATAAAATGTATGTACATTTAAATAATTTTTATAACAAACCATTTGCAAATATATAATGGATTTAGAATGTATTCAAATCCCTTAACTGTTTTGCACACTTTTTGATTTTGAATGGAAAGAATATTTTATTTTAACCAATTACTCTACACCCATTAACTATACTGACAACATGAAAACATCAAGTTAAAAATAATAATGAAAATAATAATAATCTCATTTACAAAAACTATTCAGACTATTTATTCATTTATAGAAGCTCTGCAAAAGCACCTTTGTCCTTATGCCATTTACTCACCAGTGGCTTCCATCTTGCCATTCTACCATAAAGGCCTGATTTATAGAGGACTGCAGGGATGTTTAATCATCCAACAGTTTGTTTTCCATTTCTGCACAAGATAGTGCAGCTTTTTTAGAGTAAGCCCCCCGAACAAGGCACTTCTTGTCTGGATGTTCAGTTCCTCCAGAAAACCAACTGGAGTTAGATACAAAGTTGTGTCAAACGTCCTTCATTTTAAAACTGTCGATGTCACTGTGGTCTCAAAGCCTTAGATATTGTTTTATGTCCCTGACCTAATCAATGCCTTGTCACAGCAGAGATACACAGATTCAGTTCTTTGGACATCATTGCTTTGCTTTTGTCCTGACAATGCACTGTATATTGTAGAACCAAGTGTTTGCCTTTCCAAACTATGTCCAATCAATAAAACACATGAACTTCAGTTGAGTTGTTGGCACACCTCAAGGATAAATATAGTCGTAAGCGGCAATTTCTGCAAGCACAATTAGAACTATGCCAAATTTCATGTCAATCGGACAATCACTGATTGCCTAACATTATCTTTTATGTTGTAGCACCACCTAGCACTGCAATAACACCATTTAAGAACCTAACAACAGGGGCAATGTTTTCTGAGCAGTACATGTCTGCTTTATGGGGTGTTTGTTCCACCTATGTTTTTGATTGACATCTGTCACTGTATAGAAATTCCAGCATTTTCTGATAATTATTAAAGTTTAGGTGGATGATTTGTGTGATTTTGCATATTATGCAATTTAGCTGTATATCTCAGTGGGTGGAGCTACAAGTTTTATAGGTGGTAGGAGATATGGATCTTAAGGTTTGACATTACACCATAGAGCCACCATCAGGCCAACCTGATCGTGCACCTGAGTAGCGGGGGGACTACTACCTGTTGACCAAGCCACATGTTCATACGACTTACTGTTTGGTCTGTGAGGCAAATACTTCTTGCAATCTGGATGGTCGGTGGCAGCCATGTTTTTTTCCAGAAATTATGCCGATAGAACATCTTAGAACATACAAGTCTAGGAGCATATGACAGAACCACTATGCCAAATTTCATGTCAATCAGACAATCTATGTAACATTATCTTGCATGTAATAGTGCCACCTAGCATCACAGTTAAACCATATGTTTGCCATAGTCTAAGAACCTCCCATGGTATGTGCCTTTAAAGTTAGAGCAGTATATGCGTGCTTTATGGTTGGCCCATGTTTTGCACTGGCATCTGGCAAATACATTGTATAGAAATTTCAATTATTAAAGTTCAAGCTCAAATGTTCAAGTGGGCAGAGCTATGTGGTTCTTGAGGCTTTCTGAAGGGCATGAGACCAAGTAATCAGGGGAAACATGTATGTCTGTATGTCATACGGGGTATAAAATATGAACCTCAAAGTTTGAAGCTGTGCTATATCCCCACCATTAGGCCAATCAGGCTGAGCTTGAACAGCCGAGTAGCGAGAAGGTCTACCCGTTGACCAAGTCTCATGTCAGTATGACTTACAGGTCTAGACCATTAGTTTTGACTTTGATTATTCTGTTGGATGGTATGGATTTTGGTCTCGTCATGGTGTCAACCAGTAAAATGTTTTTGTTTTTTCATGGTCTTAACCAGTGAATGGTTTGTCTTGTCTTGGTCTTAATTGATAGGAGTCTTGGTCTTGGCCTTAATTAAGGCAGTCTTGCCTACATCACTGCCCACATGAAGCAAAGGCGTGCACACACAAACACATTTATGGGCTCTACTTCAGTGGATTCATTAGTCAGTATGTTTTTGCTCAGCATTAAGTTACAGGGAAGAAGCATAAAAAGGTTAAGCAGTTATGTGAGCAACAGTAATTGCAGCTTGTTATCTTAGCACTAGCTGAGCCACTTAGAGACAACATGCCCAAACAAAAAGTCTGTCATGCCCGCTGTCAGCAATTATCAACTTGGAGGAGCAACACAACCCACTAGAGGTAGAGCTAGCTTCTCAACCATCTATTTTTACTACAGCAATAGCAAATAATAAAAGAAAGAGCTAACAAACTGCTCCAAAATAACAACTAGGAAAAACATGACCAGCATTTGTATGCATGGTGCCTGCAAAATCCATTTTTGGAATTTTAACATGTGCTGCCATCAATGTAAGGTAATTTTCCATAAAGTCCATGATTATTACAGCAAGATGATGCCAGGCCTCATTATGTAAGCACTACAACCATAGGCACAGAATACATATGCTTAAGTGGCCTGCCAGATCTGTCTCTTATTGAAAATGTATGGTGCAGCATAAAGTGGAGAATCAGACGATGGTGACCACAGATTGTTGAGCAGCTGAAGTCCTTTAGTGTCCTCAGTTCACAAACCATCTCATTAATAGAAAAGGTGATGGAACACAGTGCAGTGGTAAACATGTTGCTGTCCCAACTTTTTTCTCTATTAAATGTCAGAACTACTCACACTGGATCCACACAGACATGACAATGCTAAACTTGAACCCAGGAGAGGTAATGCACTTATGGTTTGGTACTCACCATTAAACGCTTATTACGTTTTCAGTGGCTAGAGCTAAGAACAAGCACAGGCTTTTTGTGTTTTAACACCTCCTTGAAGAAAGAGTCTTCTTTTTTCTCTGGCATGCAATGAGAGTGTTCTCTCTGGCAAGAGAAAGGCCTGTATGTAGCAGTTGTGTACCAATAAACATAATGAATTCCATGTGCCATTTTGTTTCTTTTTTTGTCCTGAGGGTTAATTCCGACATTCCTGCGTTTTCATGTCATTCTCCTGGTGGGTCATTACTGTGGCCTACCTACCCCCCTGGAGAAACTTAATAGCACTGAAAGAAATGTGTATCACAGCAAGATGAGACTGATAATGTAATTGTGTGTGTATGTGTGTGTGTCTTCTAAATCGTCATCTGTAGAAGTATTTACAACCTAGTGAGTGGATGTGTTTGAGTCTATGTGCAGTACTTTTGTGTATTACGTATGGAAATTTACTCTTTTGTATGTATTTGGCTACAGTGTTCATGGAAGGACTGGCTTGCCTATTGAATTACACACATATGTTCTTTACGGGCAGCTTAATGGGGATGGGTACTTCCTGTGCCCTTAGCACAGGGTACTTTTGTTTAAAAGGCAGAAGAGTGGATAAAAGGAGTAAGTAAATGAAGTAAGATAACAACAAGACCCGTATATCTGATAGAAAGACAAGAGAAAACAATAAACACAATAGAAAAATCTTACTGTATACATTTGATTAAACACTAGACAACAGATTAGAAGTTATTAGAATACTGATGATGAACACGTGTGTGTGTGTGTGTGTGTGTGTGTGTGTAAGTGATGTGGTGGCTCTCTGTAAAGAAACAGTGTTTGTCTTTTAAATTAAATAAAGAGTACACGAAAATCATAGTCTGTAGAATAAAAGTGGGATCATGCTCACATTAAGTCTGACATTAGTGTTTTATTTACTAAAGCCGTAGCTCATTAAACAAATTGCACCTGGTGACACCCAATAACTATGGGCTTACCTCTGGCTTGAAACGCTGACCTAAGTCCATTGATCTAAGAGACCTGGTCAGTTTATGTTCTTTAAACATATTCTAAATGTATTCTGTGCCAAAACCTTGTAGTGTTTTCCAAACAGCGAACTTGCATTCTAATCTGGCACCACAGAATACTAGGTTTTTCAGCACGAACCGTGATATCATCTATGGGTGTGTCAAAGTGTAGAGGTTTGGGTGCTTTCACATGAGAAGCTGCAAAACCCCTGTGCTGTTGTCTCGTATAGTTTGACGCTGCACTTCCATTTATTAAAGTTCACCTGATTGAATTTTGAGCCAGTTTGCCGCTGATATTCGCTGATGAGCACCTCAAATGAGATGAACTGTGTGATATGATGTGGTAAAAGTGACCCAGAAAGTACAAAAAACTCTTAACGTGGCTTGTTGTACTAAAACAATGGCCGATGAATTTCGACAGTACTAACAGAGAGTGATAACGGAGAGAAATTTAGTGTTCCTATGTCATACTTTTATTACATTCAGCCACGTGTTGTGGAACACTTTAGTGATGTTTCAATGATCAAGCCAATCGCTGAGCAAACCGGCTATTTAAGCCAAGGGTCGTGGTGAGAGCAAAGCGCAAAGAGCTTCTCACGTGAATGCACTAAGGAGCAACAATGGTGACAAACATGAGGAACAGAGTCACCTTCTACATCTTCTTATCACCAATAGTTGAGTGATGCTTCTTGCATTAAAACAGACTTCTGTAACAACAGCACAAATGCTCGCAGGCAGCCCCGGTTCTGGACCGCTTTGCTTGGGGGGGGGGGCAGTAAAACTCAGGGGCGTCGTAGTGGGGGGAAAAGTGGGATAGAGTCACTAGGGCCCCAAATCGGGGGAGGGCGTGGAAACGTAGAAATAGAGCACCCGATATCGATCGGTGGTCCGGAAGATGCGCCTGGAATACGCAACCGAGCGCAGGATCACTAAGGGGAGGGGGGCGTGTCGGAAGACGCGCTTGGCGGGGCAAAGACACAATTTGGGGGGGCAATGCCCCCCTCAGCCCCCCCCCCCCCCCTAACGCCGGCCCTACTCGCAGGTAATCTACACGCTCCGCCATCATGTTACTATTCTTTACTTTCGTTGTGTAACGCCCACCGTTGATCACACATGCTTGGTTCTCAAAAACTGGTGGACACGCAGGTCGGTTCTCTAAAAAAAAAAAACACCAAATTTTGAAGGAACCCGAACAGAACCAGTTCAAGAACCAGAGTTCTTTTGGTGAAAAGGCGCCAAGTTAGTCTACTGGGCTGTAATCACCTGGTAAGAGATGCAGATATATCTGTGAGGCATCTTTATAAATATGGTAATTAATGTTGTTGTTCTGTATAATTTGACCCAAAGGAAGCATATAGAAATTAAACAGAAGAGCTCCAGGAACTAATAAGTCCTGAACCAATTAGGGACTGTTTCACACAGTGTCAAATGCTGCACTAAGATTCAGTAAAATCAGAACCAAAACGTTACCAGAATCTGTATTCAGCTGTACATCATTTAAACTTTTATAAGAGCTGTTTTAGTACTGTGGTGAGGTCGGAGGTGACTGAAATTTGTTAGAATAACCACTGGAGTTCATAGATTTGCAGAGTTGATTGAAAACAACTTTCGTAATGATTTAAGCTATAAAAGAAAGATTTGAGGCAGGTCTGTGGTTGTTTAACACAGAAGCATCCAGATTTCATTTTTTTTTCAAGAGAAACTTAATGGCAGCTGTTTTTACTTACTTTGGGGAAATGCATAATAGTCGTGAGCCATTAAGTACTTTCTGTAAAACATACACTACAGAGTTAAAAATCAGGTGACAATGTGTCAAAACAACATATCCTTCCAACTGCTTTCTCGAGAGTATTTTGGTCAATTGTAGCAAGCTGTGACATAATAATGAAGTTATTTCTAGGTGGATGTAGAAACAGCATTTCATAGTGTGACAGTGTGGTGTTAATGGTCACTAATAGTTTATATTTATTCTGCATTTCATTTCTCTGTGGAAATTTTGGGGCGATCTGTTTTAGGGGGATTGTAAGCTTGTCAACCATGATGAATACAGTGCGGGTGTCGATGTTACTGTTAATTGTTAATAATCTCAGAAAAAATGTAGCTGCCTGGACCTGCACAACTCAAGAGTTAAGATTACAAAGTCTTAGTTTATAGGAGTCATAGTGGATTTACAGTGTCATTTATCTCCACTTGTTTCAGCTCCTCTGAATTTCTTTTCAGTGATAATACTAGTTAATAAAGATATTTAATCACTGTACTATCCAGGTCAGGGTTGCAGTGAGTCTGAATCATTGGGCAAAAGGCAGGCAACTTCCTGGACAGGCTGCCAGTCCATCACAGGGCGCACACACACACACTTTATTTTTTTTTTTTTTGGGGGGGGGAAACCGGACACAGGGCTAACTCCATACAGAAATGACCCTGGCTACCTGGACAGGGAATCGAACCTCGGCCTTTCTTGCTGTAAGGCAACAGCGACTGCACTGTTGGTTTTCTCCAGGTGCTCTGGTTTCCTCCCAGAATTCCAAAGACATGCAGTCAAAGCAATAGGAGCTACTAAAAGTGTGTGTATGTGTGTGTCATACCCACCACAACCCTAACCAGGATAAAGCCTGATAAAACAGATAATAATCGAAGGAATGTAAACATTAGTGACCATATGTATAAAAATGCATTTAAGGAAATCTTATCTATTTTAAACTTTTGTTCTTTATGGACCTGCTTTGTGCAAAATGCCACAGTCAGCAGTGCTTTTCCCAATCTGTGTTTCCAAAACACTGTTGGAAGCTTCTAATTTATTTATTTATTTAATTTAATACATTTTGGATATGTTTGATTGTGTGTATTTAGCTACAGTAATATAAAAATCCTGAAAAGTATCCAACTAATGTAGTAAGTGTGTGTGTGCGTGTGTGTTATCATGCAAACATGTCATGTAACAGTACGCAGACCTTTTGTTTCTCTAAAAAATACAGTTGGTGTGCAATTTCTTTTAAGAAAATGCATGCATGGCATCAGTATTAGTGTGTTTGTGTGTGTGTGTGTGTGTGTGTGTGTGTGTGTGTGGAGGGTGTTTCAGGATACACCTTTACCTATCATGTCTCTAGATGAAAGACGCATACATTCACAACATGTCAGCTGTGACCGTGATGACCGCAGGAACGCACCTCCGTGACAACAAACAATTTAGTTAACTACCCTACAAACAAAAATAGACTCACATACACATACGTGTTTATTTAATTACCTTAGTGGGGTATTCCCACTAAAATGCGTTTTGTTGCTGCTAAAAAAAGTGTAATCAGTCGTCTTCTCTTTGGTGTGAGCCTTTCTGAGCTTTATATTATTTAGTTTATATTATTTAGTACATTAATCACACATGCTGTAGCAGCTAACATGTTCAAACTGCCTAAAACAGATCATCTATATCATGTTCGAATTTCTTCCTGCATTTGATATATACAGCCAAAAGTAGGTGGACACCTGACTTGGACCTTTTAATCTATGGGCATTAATATGTTATTGCCATATCTTTATAGCTACAGCAGCCTTGAATCTTCTGGAGCAGCTTTTCAAAGCATTATACAGTGTGTATGTGGGTCTGTGTGATTTCTTTAAATATTATTGGATTAAAAAAAAGACTTCAAAAGTACAAAACCTTTATGTAGGTTAATAATAATTAATGTTAATATTATTATTATCATAAAAATAATAATTATAAGTATAATATTTATAATAATATACAAAACTTCTTCTAGAAGAACAAAAATAGAAGAACTAGCTATTTCAATGCATTTATTTAATGAGTAAAATATCGGTCCTTAGTGGCTCCAGAGGATGAACGTATGAGTATGGCGCTGCTTTGGAAAACGATGTGGTGCTGGGGTTCGAATCCCAGGTAATGGGCTTATATATTTATATCTTTTTCATAATGACAATGAAATCTCTCATTTATGAACAATTGATTCATTAATGCTTTGATGGTCTTACCAAGAAAATCAAGGTAAAAATATATATTTCTTGCATTTCTTAGTTTCTTGGGATTATACCATTAACAAACAATTAATATTTTTCTTTTTACTTGTGCACACAGTATTTTAATAAGCCTCTACCAAACAGTTGAGGTGATCACAAAAATGATGCAACTTTCATTGATGATTTTTCAGCTGTAGGCTGTAATTTGACATTAAAACCATCTACCAATATTTTTAAGTTTAACATTTAAGATTATTTAACCAGTATTTATTTAACCATTATTTAAACCAGTATCATCAGCTCTGCTGTCATCGTCCCTCCACAAATCAAGCTCTAAATAAAGTTCTTGCTTTAAAAATATGACTAACTACATGCCCACCAATTATGTTTTACTGCCCCCAATAGCAAAGCAGTCCAGAACTGGGACTGTGTGTGTCTGTGTGTGAAATTACATTACTAGCAAGAAGACAATCAGGACACAAAATGACACACCACACCATTTTTTTTCTGTCTCCAAGCGTCACCTATGCCTGAACAAGAGAATGTGTACCAATTAAAAAGTACAAAAAAAACCCAGAAAATACTTCTCAACAGCATTGTTTCATGTGTTCTAGTCTGTAATATATTCTCTCCCTGTTTTTACAGGCTAGAGATTGATTTAGCCAGGTTTGTTGCTTTCAAAAGTGCAAAAACCAAATCAAGAAGCACTGATCCTTGCCCAATGCCACAAAACTTT
>NW_026947181.1:0-27223 GCF_030014385.1 Trichomycterus rosablanca | reverse complement strand
ACACACGCGAGACAGATGGTTTGGTATTTTTTGGAATATGAGCTGTTGAAAAACCTGAAATCATACTAAGTGATGTGGCATGACTATTCCAAAAGATGGCAGCAGAGGATCAAAAATGAGCGGTGCCTTAGGATTCCGTCAAGCCGGGAAGTCGAGGCTTCCCAGCTTAAGAGAGAGTACGCACCGAATAGGCCCAATTTAACCCTAGTCTATTCATATGTCACTCATTAATTTGTTAATGTATACATATCATTAATTCATCAATAATTCATGATGCACTCACTATCAGTCGATGTATTAATTCATTGTTAATAAACTGGTAGTTAGGTGTTAGTATATGTTTAGTTATGTACACATGTTGTAAAGTGTTTACCGTCGTGTTCTCAGCGCGCTTGGCTCTTTAAACTTCTCTACGGTGTGTATTCTTGGTTTGCTTGTGGCAAAAAATATTACACAAACGTCCATATCCATACCCAAACATCCTCGAGGACTTCATGTTGACTGTGGCGCCCTCAGGTGTCCCTCTTGTGGTATAACCTTTTTTTCCTTATTCCTTTTTTATTTCATTAATATTACATAGGATATCGATTGATTTTGGGGGTTTCCATTTTAAATTATGTTTTAGGTCAATCAATTATATTGTATAATTTATGGTCAAGGTGGTTAAGGTAGGTCAGGGTTAGAAATATATCTATTGAGGTCGAAGTTGAATTAATTGTAGGTAGGGTGGGTTGTAGTCAGTCTAGTTTTAATCTAAATTGGGGTTAGGATGATGGGTGATTAGATTGCGGTTAAAATTCAGTTTATTTGGGGTCAGGGCTAGGATGATCAAAGATTAGGTTGTAGTAGAGCTTCAGTGTATTGAATTTAAAGTACTTGGAAATTGGGTTGAAGTTGTAATTAGGTTTATTAAGGTTAGAGTTGATATAATTATGGACTGAACTATAATTGAAATTTCATTTATTGTGATTGGGGACAGTGTAAATGAAGGTTAGGTTCTAGTTGGAAGGTTTATTAGGATTAGGGTTAGAATAATTGGGAGTTGGGTTATGGTTGAAATGGAGTTTATTGTGGTTGGGGTTGGAATAATTGGGAATTGGGTTGAAATTAGGTTTATTAAGCTTAGGGTTAGAGTAATTAGGGGTTGGGTCATGGTAAATAATTGGGGTAAGGTCATCGTTGAGATGAGTCTATTGAGGTTGGGGTTAGAGTAATTAGGGATTCGGTTATGGTTAAGATTAGGCTTATTGAGGTTGGGGTTGGAATAATTAGGAATGAGGTTATGGTTAAGATTAGGTTTATTGAGGTTGGGGTTAGAGTAATTAGGGATTAGGTGATGGTTAAGATTAGGTTTATTGAGGTTGGGGTTAGAATAATTAGGGATTAGGTTATGGTTAAAATTAAGGAAACGTGGAACATAAAGGACAAGAGAACTGTCTGCAGCTACATAAACAGGCCCTAATTCAAACTTGGATCGATTTCTCAGCTCCTAAAGCTTGCTACAGAGATGTAGCCATGATTGGTTACAAGGGTTACAAGCTGTGCAATTATGCAGAAAATGTGCCCTTTCATTTGGGTTTCTTAATTTCATGTGGGGTTAGATGCAGTTCCTAACCTAAACAGCAGGTGCCAGCTTTCAGTAAGTCTGGGGTTAGCTTGGGGTTAGATGCAGTTCCTAACCTAAACAGCAGGTGCCACCTTGCAGTAAGTCTGGGGTTAGCTTGGGGTTAGATGCAGTTCCTAACCTAAACAGCAGGTGCCAGCTTTCAGTAAGTCTGGGGTTAGCTTGGGGTTAGATGCAGTTCCTAACCTAAACAGCAGGTGCCAGCTTTCAGTAAGTCTGGGGTTAGCTTGGGGTTAGATGCAGTTCCTAACCTAAACAGCAGGTGCCACCTTGCAGTAAGTCTGGGGTTAGCTTGGGGTTTGTTTTGTAATGAGGTACAAAAATCGGTTGACATTCTTCTGACTTAAAGATTGGAGCCCAGTAAAAGTAATTAGGCAGTGGGGGTACAAAAAAAGATAGCTGGTGTCGTTGGGGGGGTACGAGGTGGTTCATTCTACCTTGAAAGTCCTACAAACTGGTGCTGTATGACTTCTAAAAGTACATGAGGACGTTGTAACCGAAAACGTCCAGTAGATGGCAGCAGAGGGTTAAAAACGAGCGGTGCGTTTCCAGCTGTGAGCAGGGAGAAGTGGTCGGCTTGAAATGTAGTGTTTCCAATGCAAAGTGAAAGAGCTTTCCAAAATCTGTTCATAAAGTGTGTAAATAATTTAGGGTTAGGGTTAGGGTTAGGGTTAGGGTTAGGTTGAGTTATTTTGTTTAGGAGGTAGAGTTTAGGAGGGGGAGAAGGGGTAGTTGGGGGTTATTGGTTAGGTTTAGTGGTTAAGGTTAGGTTTAGAGGTTAGGTTAGGGTTAGGGTTAGGTTTTTAGGGTTAAGGTCAAGGGTTAGGGTTAGGTTTTAGGGGGAGGGGGGGTGGTTAGGGTTAGGTTGAGGAGGTAGAGTTTAGGAAGGGGTAGTTGGGGGTTATTGGTTAGGTTTAGTGGTTAAGGTTAGGTTTAGAGGTTAGGTTAGGGTTAGGTTTTTAGGGTTAAGAGGTTAGGGTTAGGTTTTAGGGGGAGGGGGGGTGGTTAGGGTTAGGGTTAGGGGTTAGGGTTAGGTTAAGGGGTTAGGGGTTGGGGTTAGGGTACCGAGGTCCCAAACCGGTCCCGGCTGTCGGGCAGGTTCGGGGCCTACGTTGGGCACTGGCCTACCGTATGTCACTAATCATCAACTCCAGTCCCCCACAAAAACGTCACCAAGCACAATCACTAATCCCCATATCCCCCTCTCTCACTGGATCTGCCTAACTTGTTCGTTAAGGCCCCATGGATGTATCGAATTTAATTTATTTATCCATTCCCTTTCTATTGTTCTACGGGTGTTATGGGACCACAGTGTATTGTGTTGGAGTCCCATGACCCTTAGTGACTGAATGTCATGTTTTATGAAGTGTTGGACCAGGAGTGTGTGTGTTTCCTTTTTATTGTTAATGTTATATCGATGTTGCGCTAATCTAGTAGCCAAGGTGTTTCTGGTCTCACCCACATATTGTAGATTGCATTTTTTGCAGTAAATTAGGTACACACAATTCTGGATGTTGGGTTTTAGGGGTGGCCAAATGGTGTAAAGGTGTTTACTTTGTGGATTAGAAATCCAACGTTTAGGTCTATATTGCCCTAATAGCATGGATTTTTTCTTTTTTGTGTTTGTGTCCTGTAGTCCCGGGAGCTTACTGTGGACTAATATGTCCCTCAGATTTTTGTTCTTTCTATAGGCCGATATGACCCTGTGATGGTCCAGCACCTGGTCCGTTGTGTTAAATTTTTGGAAGTTTTCTTTGAAGCGCCTGTTCAGTCTGACACTCCCCATCGAGAAGGTAGTTGTCAGGGGGATTATTTCCGCTCCCTCCTGATTCTTCTTGTCCAGGAACTTCTTTAAACAGTCCCTGAGAAAGGACCGGGAGTAGCCTCTTTTCCCTAGAGTTTTAAATAAAATTGTCTTGGCTGTCCAAAAATCCCCTGGTTGGGTACAAATCCTGTGAAATCTCAACAATTGGGATTTCACAATACCTTTGAAGGTATGTTTTGGGTGATGGCTTGATTTAAACAGGAGCGCATGAGTATCAGTATCCTTGAAGAAGACCTTGATCTGGAGTTTATGTCTACCCCCTAGGTCCTTCTCTTTGTAGGTTATGGTGTCAAGGAAATTAACTTCTGACTCATCCAGTGTGTATTTTATCTTAATCGATTTATCACACTGATTGAGATGAGCTGCAAAAGCGATGAATTCATCTCGTGTCCCTGACCAGATCCCCCAGATATCATCTAAGAATCTATAGTAATAGAGTGGTTTAGAAGGCCAATTGTTCAGTGCCCGTTCCTCCCATCGGGCCATAAAAATGTTGGCGTACGAGGGGGCAAACTTCTTCCCCATTGCCGTTCCCTTTGTTTGTACATAAAATTTGGAATCGAATTCAAAATCATTTTTGGTCAAATTAAGTTCCAGCAATTCTAGGAGTAGGTCATCAGGTCTGTGTTTGTCCGGGTATCTGATGAACCATTCTCTTATCGCTTCCAGGCCCGCCGGTGTGTCAATGTTGGTGTATAGACTATCAATGTCTATTGTAAATAAAAGACTCTCAGTTGGGAGAAGAAGGTTTTTTATCTTGTTTATAAAATCATAGGTATCCTTGAGGTAGCTGGGGTGTTTGGTACTAATGGGGTTCAGGAAATGTTCAATGTACTCCGCTGTGGCATACGTTTCGCTGCCACAGTCAGAGACAATGGGGCGGCCTGGTGGTATTTCGAACGGGACACTCCATAACTCAGGTTTCTTGTGTATTTTAGGTAGCAGGTAGAAGATTCTCGGACGGGGATTGTCTGGACCTCTCAGGTAAGTCTCCTGTTTCCTATTGATGTAGCCCCTTTCCCGTAATTTAGTGAGGATATTTTGGACTTCCGGAATAGATTTTAGAAAGATTGGTTCGTCCAACTTTTTATAGTAACTTACCTGATGTAATTGCCTCTCTGCTTCCCATGTGTAGGCCTCTCTGTCCATTAGAACAATCACACTGCCTTTATCGGCTGGCTTAATAACGATAGATTTGTCCCGGCCTAATTGTGTCAGGGCCCGTTGTTCCTCTCTGTCGAGGTTTGGGGTCTCCCTGTAGTCCCAAGGTAGCTGTTTATTCGCAAACCTGTCCGCCCTAATAATTTTCCTAATGGTGTTCGGGACCTGTGAGAGTTTAGGTGTCCACGTGGACTTAGGAGTAAAGGGTGGCGGATCGGATTCCTGATTAAATCTAAAGTACGTTGTAAGGAGTAGTCTCCTATGGTATTGTTGCATGTCCAAAGTGAGTTGTTTTTTCATGTTTCTGTCTATTTTTGGAGTGGGTACAAATGACAGGCCCTTATTTAATAGTCTTAATTGACTGTTGGTGGGTGCAAAGTTTTTTGTTAAATTTAAAACCTCACCCCCCAATAGTGGACCCCGTTTTGGGTTCACAGGGCCGTGAAGTTTAATTTTTCTGCCCAGTGTGTCAACATGGCCTCGGCGCATGTTGGTGTCCAATGTATGTCATCCTGAACAACTTGGAATTGTGTAGTTGGGAGTAGTGGCAAATAAGGCACATTTTTGCTAATATGCTTGTTCAAGATCGTAAGCATGCTCCGTTCTTCCACTTTTAGATTGTTTGAAAAATTTACCATTGGTACCCAGATGGCTGCACCCGGGAATTTTTTGGTGGCTGCCCTCAGTGCCCTCTGCATTTGTTTTACCGCAGTTTCCTTACCTTTTTGGCTGCGGTGATTAATACCGAAGGCCAAGATGACAGTTTGTACCTTTGTCATGACCGTGGCTTTGTTTATCACGTTCTCTATGTGCCTAAATGTGCCACCTGGGTAACTATCAATCTGTACGTTGTCGAATGTATGGCTTGTGATCCTGGAAAGATTCGAGTCGCCCAGGATACAGACCGGTTTTCGGGCACTGAAATTCCAGGTCACCGTTTTCTTACATGTGGACATATGTCTTTTTGGTTTAAAGGTAACTGGTGAGCTGGTTGTCATTATTATTGGACTTAAGAGGGGCTCTGGTAAGAGACTGGTCTCCAATTCCTCTCCAGGGATCATGTCCAGTGGATTTATAGGTGAACTAAATTGTTCTATTTCTGATCCAATGGCTCCCTCTATTGGAATTGTTGGTTTTGGCAGCCCTGTTTTTTCCAGTGGTTGTATTTGTACTACTGGTTGCTCTATTTCTGAGCCAACAGCCCTCTCTATTTGATTTGTAGATTCTGGTACCTCAATTAATTCTGGTTGATCATTCAAGGATGCTGGAGGGTCCTGTGTGGAACCCTCCATCCTTGATGAGGTGATGTTTTCCCTGTGCACCTCCACTAAAGGGGGTGATCTAGAGCGGGTGTTTACTTGTCGCTCGTGGATAAGCGGCCAAGTTGTCGATTCCTGTTGGCTCGAGCAGGGTTCAATTTGGTTAAGTTCTGTGTGGTTCTGGGCCACAGCTGGGTTCTTTCCCATTAGTGTCCGAGTTCTGTTTTTGGACCTTCTGGGTGACCTAGGTGGCAATGTGATAGGAAAGGGTGACAGTGGTCCCCAAGGGATGGAACGTGGCGGGGGGGTCTCCCCGCGCTGAGGTAGGGGAGGAAAATCCTCCTGGCTAGAAATGTCAATGTTTCCTGGGAGTTCTCTTGTTACCTCTATCTCCCCTCCACTGCCCCCTTCGTGCCCCAATGCCATTAGCCAAGTTTTCATTTTTGTGATTGCCTCCTTTGAGTAATTTTTTGGGTACCTCCTCTGGTACCACTTTGTTGCTATTGTGAAGATTGCTTCCCAATCTTCTATTTCCAAGTGTTGTAATTTTTCAGCCTCCTGTTCAATATGTAATGTGTAGTGATCAATGAGGATGAGGCGAGTAGTATAGGCCCAGTTTTTGGCATTCCCCTCTAAGAGGGATTTTGTGCTGGGCGTTGGGTTGGCTGGTTTTATTACGTTAGTTAGGTAGTCAGTTAATCTAGAAAAGGTTGGCAAATCAGTACCTGGGTCTGATTTTATCCTTTCTACGTGATGATGTGAACGTAAAAGGTTGAACAGTCTCTTTGTAAGATCCCTGAATCTTTTGTATTCAGGGCTGTTCCTATTAATTTGTTCGGTTTGTTGTGTTAGTGTAGTCGCTTTGTTTTTGGTGGGTACTTTGCCATATGTTCTATTTTGATTGAATGACTTTGTCCTTCTCTGCCCCACAGGTGCCGTGCTCCAGACACGCTGTGTACCACGAATGTGTGTTTTATTTTTCCACACCTCGTGTGCGTTTTTATTAAGGTTAAAAGGGCATCGGGCCCTAGGGACCTCGGACCCCAGATATCCGGGTCCTGGTCTGTCAGGTTCCCTGTATCGGGGTCTGTGTTGGTGTCCACTAGGCACCGCATGATCCCTACCGAGTTCGCGTCCATACGGATTTAAACAACGGGATCGGGATTCATGTTCATAGAATCTCACAAAATCGCGAGATCCTTGTCTATTTGAAGCCGTATTGCGACTGTGAAAGAAACGGGGAGTAGGAAAAGGTCCCCTCTGTTCCCCGCGTGGTCTATCATACGGCATTGTTAAGATCGTTTTTTTAATAATCTAGTTATATCGAGTCGGATGTTGCAACGTTTCGGTTTCTGAATGAAACCTTCATCAGGCATAGACTCGATAGATTGTAGGTTTGTTGTTAAGTTTTCTTGAAATAAAAAGATCTTTCTTTGTTTGTAGTGGTTCTTATCCTCTGTGGACAAGCGTTTTCTCGGGTCTTGCTCTCAGCAGTTCGATTCGAAAATGCTCTCGTTCTCTGCTGCCGTGTCTCTCCGAGGTGAGCTCCGCCCCCCCGAGGATCTTCAGCCAATCAGAAATTCAATAATTAGGCGCACTTTTCAAATTCTGCTTTATTTTTTTTAGACAGATTTTTTTGAATGACGGTAGGTGAAAACACGTGACCTACATCCGATTTTTTTCCTTTTTTCAAATAAAAACGAATTTTTTAATGATTTTTAATAATGAAACAAACAATAATCTTACAAAACCAAGAGAATATCGAATATATGTGTTTTATGTTTCTTTTTTTCCTTCTTCTTTTGTCTTGGTAAGTAGATTCGGTACGTCTGACCATTATTTGGTTAATGAAACAGGTAAGTATTTCCCTTGTTTAGTTAAATATTATATTCCCAGGAGATCCCTTTGTTTTTCCAGGATTGGTAAGTATGTCAGGTAGTTTTTTCTTCTTTCCTTTATTAGTAGGGTTAGCTTTTCTGGGAAATGGGGGTGGTAGTATGGGGCGTGGGGTTGGTTCTGTAAATAGGGGAGTCGGTGGCAACCAGTGGGCATAGGTGGCACTGGCTGGGTTAGGTTGAGTTATTTTGTTTAGGAGGTAGAGTTTAGGAGGGGGAGAAGGGGTAGTTGGGGGTTATTGGTTAGGTTTAGTGGTTAAGGTTAGGTTTAGAGGTTAGGTTAGGGTTAGGGTTAGGTTTTTAGGGTTAAGGTCAAGGGTTAGGGTTAGGTTTTAGGGGGAGGGGGGGTGGTTAGGGTTAGGTTGAGGAGGTAGAGTTTAGGAAGGGGTAGTTGGGGGTTATTGGTTAGGTTTAGTGGTTAAGGTTAGGTTTAGAGGTTAGGTTAGGGTTAGGTTTTTAGGGTTAAGAGGTTAGGGTTAGGTTTTAGGGGGAGGGGGGGTGGTTAGGGGATGTTTAACCAATGTGGCTTTTTTCCCATTGGCGGAGACACGAAGTGGGATAGGCCAAGATCGTTTTTGCCGAACCTAACTTTCCCATGCATTAGTATAGCGAACGGGCCCCGACCAAGTTGGCCTGTACTGCATGACGGGGGGCAGAATTTCGCGGTCTCGGGCCAATGCCAACTTAAGTCACACCACGAAATCGACTCGACGGTGGCCAGGGTACCGAAACGTCCCCGTGCCCATTCGGTCATATTTTCCTCGACACATGGCCGACGGCCCCGGGACCCGGTGGGTGGGTCCGGGGGGGCGTGGCCAGAGCGCCGAAGGGTCCCCGTGCCCACCCGGTAATATTTTCGGCAAGAGTCGTCCCACGGCCCCGGGACCCGGTGGGTGGGTCCGTGGGGGCGTGGCCAGAGCGCCGAAGGGTCCCCGTGCCCACCCGGTAATATTTTCGGCAAGAGTCGTCCCACGGCCCCGGGACCCGGTGGGTGGGTCGGGGGGGGCGGGGGGGGGGCCCCCCCCGCGACCCCCGAGGACTTTCTGCGACGCGTTCCCCGAGACTCGCCCGATCGTCCCCAGGCCCGTCCGGGGGGGCGTGGGCGGGCGGGGGGGGCGGACCGCGGCGGTCCCGCGTCTCTAGGACCTCCCCGAGTCTACTTCCGGTTCCCGCCCACTGGGGGGGCGGGGCTTCGGGGGGGCGGCCGGGCGCGGCCGGGGGGGCGCCCCCACCGAGTACGGGCCCGGTACGAGCACCCCGTGTGGAGAGATCGCTCAGAGAAGGCTTCTTCGTTGGGGGGGGGGGGGGGGGGGGGGGGCGGGATGGGGGGGGTGGGTGTCGTCTTTAGGGGCGAGGGGGGTACCCCCCCCCCCCACTCGGGCTTTCCCAGATGAACCGTTGGATATGTCTTACCTTTCACTCAGCCAGAGCAGTGTGTGTGTGTGTGTGTGAGAGAGCTGAAAACCAGGACTTTTTGCCATAGGACTGTATGTCGAAAAGTGTGAAAAAAGGCAGTTTTCGAAAGGTCGTCGTATCGCCACCGAAATCGGAGGGGTCGTACGGGGGCGCGACCCGAGCGACATATCCGAGCCCCGCGTCCGTGGGTCGAGAGGCCTCCGAGATACGGCCTCCCGGGCGCACGCGAATAGGCCCGGGCCCGAGGATCACGTCCAGGGGTCCCGCGAGGGAAGCGGAGGTCGCGGGGACTCCGGACTCGGAGAGGGCGTACGGGGGCGCCTCCCGAGCGACATATCGGAGCCCCGAGACCGTGGGTCGAGAGGCCTCCGAGATACGGCCTCCCGGGCGTACGAGCCTAGGCGGAGGCTCGGGTGGCGGGGGGTTCGGGGGGGGCCCCCCCCCGAATCAGAGGGGTTGGGGGGGGGGGACCCCCCCCCACACGTCGGACTCTCGTACAAACTGTTGCATCTGCCTCCGTGTCTCTGCGCACGACCGTACGCTCGAAGGGTGCGAGAAGCCTCCAGAGCCACGCCGTGTGCCGGGGGAGAACGTGACTTTACGGAGTCGTCGCTGGTGACGCTTCGGTGATATATTTTACTAACCGGCCAGTTTATGTCCAGAACGAAAAAGCCTTCAGGGCCACTCGGGACCCAGAGTCGAGCGCTCCCGTCCGGGTCCCGCGTCCCTAGGACCTTCCCGAGTCTACTTCCCGTTCCCGCCCACCCGGGGGGCCGGGCTTCGGATACGCGGCGCGTCAGGCCCGGGGGGCGACCCACGCCGGGTCTCGGACCCGTACGGGCGACCCGGGCGTCGGTGCGCTCTGAGGCTTCGTCCAGGCACTCGGGTGTTAGACTCATACTCTGGCAGATTCTGTGCCTAGCGTTCGGGTGGAAAGAGACGGAATTTCGCCAAGCGAGGTCGCAGGCCCGCGGGATCCGAGTACGACGGACCGGGCCGCCGTGGGGGCGACATATCGGAGCCCCGTGACCGTGGGCCCTTCGGTCCGGGAGCCAGGGCCCCAGAAAGGAGTGGTCCCAGGTGACACTTCGGTGATATAAATCACTAACCGGCCCGTTTAAGCCCAGGAACGAAAGCGTCCAGGGCGACTACGTACGGCGAGTCGAGCGCTCCCGTCCGGGTCCCGCGTCCCTAGGACCTTCCCGAGTCTACTTCCCGTTCCCGCCCACCCGGGGGGCCGGGCTTCGGATATGCGGCGCGTCAGGCCCGTGGGGCGACCCACGCCGGGTCTCGGACCCGTACGGGCGACCCGGGCGTCGGTGCGCTCTGAGGCTTCGTCCAGGCACTCGGGTGTTAGACTCATACTCTGGCAGACTCTGTGCCTAGTGTTCGGGTGGAAAGAGACGTAATTTCGCCAAGCGAGGTCGCGGGCCCGCGGGATCCGAGTATGACGGACCGGGCCGCCGTGGGGGCGACATATCGGAGCCCCGTGACCGTGGGCCCTTCGGTCCGGGAGCGAGGGCCCCAGAAAGGAGTGGTCCCAGGTGACACTTCGGTGATATAAATTACTAACCGGCCCGTTTAAGCCCAGGAACGAAAAAGCCTTCAGGGCTACTCGGGACCCAGAGTCGAGCGCTCCCGTCCGGGTCCCGCGTCCCTAGGACCTTCCCGAGTCTACTTCCTGTTCCCGCCCACCCGGGGGGCCGGGCTTCGGATATGTGGCGCGTCAGGCCCGGGGGGCGACCCACG
Organism: Trichomycterus rosablanca; assembly: GCF_030014385.1. NCBI lineage: Eukaryota > Metazoa > Chordata > Actinopteri > Siluriformes > Trichomycteridae > Trichomycterus > Trichomycterus rosablanca. Next base: position 16,294 of record NW_026947181.1, on the reverse strand, counting down.
CCGAGTCTCGGACCCGTACGGGCGACCCGGGCGTCGGTGCGCTCTGAGGCTTCGTCCAGGCACTCGGGTGTTAGACTTATACTCTGGCAGACTCTGTGCCTAGTGTTCGGGTGGAAAGAGACGGAATTTCGCCAAGCGAGGTCGCAGGCCCGCGGGATCCGAGTACGACGGACCGGGCCGCCGTGTGGGCGACATATCGGAGCCCCGTGACCGTGGGCCCTTCGGTCCGGGAGCCAGGGCCCCAGAAAGGAGTGGTCCCAGGTGACACTTCGGTGATATAAATCACTAACCGGCCCGTTTAAGCCCAGGAACGAAAGCGTCCAGGGCGACTACGTACGGCGAGTCGAGCGCTCCCGTCCGGGTCCCGCGTCCCTAGGACCTTCCCGAGTCTACTTCCGGTTCCCGCCCACTGGGGGGGCGGGGCTTCGGGGGGGCGGCCGGGCGCGGCCGGGGGGGCGCCCCCACCGAGTACGGGCCCGGTACGAGCACCCCGTGTGGAGAGATCGCTCAGAGAAGGCTTCTTCGTTGGGGGGGGGGGGGGGGGGGGGGGGGGCGGGATGGGGGGGGTGGGTGTCGTCTTTAGGGGCGAGGGGGGTACCCCCCCCCCCCACTCGGGCTTTCCCAGATGAACCGTTGGATATGTCTTACCTTTCACTCAGCCAGAGCAGTGTGTGTGTGTGTGTGTGAGAGAGCTGAAAACCAGGACTTTTTGCCATAGGACTGTATGTCGAAAAGTGTGAAAAAAGGCAGTTTTCGAAAGGTCGTCGTATCGCCACCGAAATCGGAGGGGTCGTACGGGGGCGCGACCCGAGCGACATATCCGAGCCCCGCGTCCGTGGGTCGAGAGGCCTCCGAGATACGGCCCCCGGGGCGTACGCGAGTAGGCCTAGGCCCGAAAAGCACGTCCGGGGGTCCCGCGAGGGAGGCGGAGGTCGCGGGGACTCGGGAATCGGAGAGGGCGTAGGGGGGCGCGTCCCGAACGACATACCGGAGACCCGCGGCCGTGGGTCGTACGGCCTCCGAGATACGGCCTCCCGGGCGTACGCGGATAGGCACGGGCCCGAGGACCACGTCCGGGGGTCCCGCGAGAGAACCTCAGGTCTCGTGGATTCGGGAATCGGAGAGGGCGTACGGGGGCGCGTCCCGAGCGACATGTCGGAGCCCCGCGGACGCGGGTCGGACGGCCTCCGAGATACGGCCCCCGGGGCGTACGCGGATAGGCCCGGGCCCGAGGAGCACGTCCGAGGGTCCCGCGAGGGAAGCGGAGGTCGCGGGGACTCGGGGATCGGAGAGGGCGTACGAAGGCGCGTCCCGAGCGACATATCGGAGCCCCGCGACCGTGGGTCGAGAGGCCTCCGAGATACGGCCTCCCGGGCGCACGCGAATAGGCCCGGGCCCGAGGATCACGTCCAGGGGTCCCGCGAGGGAAGCGGAGGTCGCGGGAACTCCGGACTCGGAGAGGGCGTACGGGGGCGCCTCCCGAGCGACATATCGGAGCCCCGAGACCGTGGGTCGAGAGGCCTCCGAGATACGGCCTCCCGGGCGTACGAGCCTAGGCGGAGGCTCGGGTGGCGGGGGGTTCGGGGGGGGCCCCCCCCCGAATCAGAGGGGTTGGGGGGGGGGGACCCCCCCCCACACGTCGGACTCTCGTACAAACTGTTGCATCTGCCTCCGTGTCTCTGCGCACGACCGTACGCTCGAAGGGTGCGAGAAGCCTCCAGAGCCACGCCGTGTGCCGGGGGAGAACGTGACTTTACGGAGTCGTCGCTGGTGACGCTTCGGTGATATATTTTACTAACCGGCCAGTTTATGTCCAGAACGAAAAAGCCTTCAGGGCCACTCGGGACCCAGAGTCGAGCGCTCCCGTCCGGGTCCCGCGTCCCTAGGACCTTCCCGAGTCTACTTCCCGTTCCCGCCCACCCGGGGGGCCGGGCTTCGGATACGCGGCGCGTCAGGCCCGGGGGGCGACCCACGCCGGGTCTCGGACCCGTACGGGCGACCCGGGCGTCGGTGCGCTCTGAGGCTTCGTCCAGGCACTCGGGTGTTAGACTCATACTCTGGCAGATTCTGTGCCTAGCGTTCGGGTGGAAAGAGACGGAATTTCGCCAAGCGAGGTCGCAGGCCCGCGGGATCCGAGTACGACGGACCGGGCCGCCGTGGGGGCGACATATCGGAGCCCCGTGACCGTGGGCCCTTCGGTCCGGGAGCCAGGGCCCCAGAAAGGAGTGGTCCCAGGTGACACTTCGGTGATATAAATCACTAACCGGCCCGTTTAAGCCCAGGAACGAAAGCGTCCAGGGCGACTACGTACGGCGAGTCGAGCGCTCCCGTCCGGGTCCCGCGTCCCTAGGACCTTCCCGAGTCTACTTCCCGTTCCCGCCCACCCGGGGGGCCGGGCTTCGGATATGCGGCGCGTCAGGCCCGTGGGGCGACCCACGCCGGGTCTCGGACCCGTACGGGCGACCCGGGCGTCGGTGCGCTCTGAGGCTTCGTCCAGGCACTCGGGTGTTAGACTCATACTCTGGCAGACTCTGTGCCTAGTGTTCGGGTGGAAAGAGACGTAATTTCGCCAAGCGAGGTCGCGGGCCCGCGGGATCCGAGTATGACGGACCGGGCCGCCGTGGGGGCGACATATCGGAGCCCCGTGACCGTGGGCCCTTCGGTCCGGGAGCGAGGGCCCCAGAAAGGAGTGGTCCCAGGTGACACTTCGGTGATATAAATTACTAACCGGCCCGTTTAAGCCCAGGAACGAAAAAGCCTTCAGGGCTACTCGGGACCCAGAGTCGAGCGCTCCCGTCCGGGTCCCGCGTCCCTAGGACCTTCCCGAGTCTACTTCCTGTTCCCGCCCACCCGGGGGGCCGGGCTTCGGATATGTGGCGCGTCAGGCCCGGGGGGCGACCCACGCCGAGTCTCGGACCCGTACGGGCGACCCGGGCGTCGGTGCGCTCTGAGGCTTCGTCCAGGCACTCGGGTGTTAGACTTATACTCTGGCAGACTCTGTGCCTAGTGTTCGGGTGGAAAGAGACGGAATTTCGCCAAGCGAGGTCGCAGGCCCGCGGGATCCGAGTACGACGGACCGGGCCGCCGTGTGGGCGACATATCGGAGCCCCGTGACCGTGGGCCCTTCGGTCCGGGAGCCAGGGCCCCAGAAAGGAGTGGTCCCAGGTGACACTTCGGTGATATAAATCACTAACCGGCCCGTTTAAGCCCAGGAACGAAAGCGTCCAGGGCGACTACGTACGGCGAGTCGAGCGCTCCCGTCCGGGTCCCGCGTCCCTAGGACCTTCCCGAGTCTACTTCCTGTTCCCGCCCACCCGGGGGGCCGGGCTTCGGATATGCGGCGCGTCAGGCCCGGGGGGCGACCCACGCCGGGTCTCGGACCCGTACGGGAGATCCGGCCCGGCGGCCCTTCCGAGGCCGTGAGGTGTCAGACTCATACTCTGGCAGAAGATGTGCCTAGTGTTCGGGTGGAAGAAGGTGCGATTTCGTAATAGGAGACACTTCGGTGATATAAATTACTAACCAGCCCGTTTATGTCCAGGACAAACGGCCTTCAGAGCGACCCTGGACGGGGGGTAGGGGGGGGGACCCCCCCGACTCGGGGGGGTTGGGGGGGGGGAACCCCCCCCCCCACACGTTGGATCTCCAGCCAAACTTTTTGATATGTCAGTCCTCGTACTTTGCCTGTGCACTGTCTCTTTGTGTAACGAGTGGGGAAAAAGACCTCGAGCCCAACTCTTTGATATGTCGGTCCTCGTACTTTGCCAGAGGACTGTCTCTCTGTTTAACGAGTGGGAAGAAGACCTCGAGCCAAACCCTTCGATACGTCGGTCCTCGTACTTTGCCAGAGCGAGCGTCTCGGCCACTTCTGCGATCTGGGACGCTTAGATGACATAGTCCCTAACCACCGAGAGACGCCCAGACCCGACCCCTACCCTGGGGTCGTGAACCCCGAAATTAGAGGGTTAGGGTCAGACGACACGTGGCAAATCTAAGGACACTTTGGTCGTTCCCAACATTCCCTCGGTCCGGGGACCTGTGCTAGAGAGGTTCCCGGCCTCAGAGAGACCAGGGGAACGTGTCCCGGACGTCGGATCCGGTCGTGATATGCCACTTTGGTACCAATATGCCACTTTGGTAATATGATGCCACTTTTGTACTAGCTAAACACTAACCCGTGAGCCCTCCTGGGACGCTTTTGTACTCTGATGCCACTTTGGTACCACGACCCTACCTCGCTTCGGATGGCGAAACTAAGCCGTGAGCCAACCCTTTTTTTCCTTTGGGTACACTTTTGCAATCTGAGGCCACTTTTGTAATATCCAAACACTAACCCGTGAGCGTCCCGGGGTTTGAAGGGGACGCTTTTGTACTCTGATGCCACTTTGGGAATTGCAACCCTCCGGAGCTCCAGAACGGACTCTGTGCCGACCCGGCGTCTCCCCGGTGCCCCAGAACACCCCAGAGGGTGGTGTCTGGGGTCCGGTGTCTAGCTGACCTTCCTGTACTTTTCTGTGAGAGACGACACGTCCACCCAATCTTCCAACCCGTACATCACAGAGAGCGCTGGTCGATAATGTCCATTCCGACCTTCGACACACGTCTACTGGCTCTCCTCGGGGCCGTGTCCTCTCTCCACTTCTCTTCATCCTATGTACCGATGACTGCAGATCCACGCCACCCTCCTGGTCGAGTATGCCGACGATACAGTTCTTCTGTTCATGCTGTCGGGCGCATCACAGACCCATGGTCCAGGCTCGCGCCCAGGGTCGAACGCTCCGGTCAAAAGGTGCGTCTCGGCCAGGGCTTCGGCCGTGGCGGAGTCCGGAGAGGTTCTGACCTCGTGGGCGCCTTTGGATGTGGAAAAACCACTCCTGCGATCTGGGACGCTTCGATGATATAGTCCCTAACCACATAGAGACGGGTCGCCCCTAGGGTCAAACGCTTCGGTCAAAAGGTGCGTCTCGGCCAGGGCTTCGCCGTGGCGGAGTCCGGTGAGGTCTGTAGGTCCTGGGTGCCTTTGGATGTAGAGAAACCACTTTGGGAATCCTGGACACTTTAGTGATACGTCCCCTAGGTCATGCCAAAACGAAGCCGGAAGACCCCCGTCGTACCGGTGATCTCACGGTCTGTACCGACGGTCCTCGCCCGAAAGACCGTCACGGTCACGGTCCGGGACCTTCTGGCTGCGAGTGACGAGAAAGACCACGGTTAGGGCCAAAATTACCAAAGTGTCTCGGATTCCCAAAGAGGTTTCTTAGGGTCCCAGGCCGAACCGAAGGCCCAGAGCTCGCCAGATCCCCACAGGAGGCTCGGCGTGCCGAGACGCACCATACGGCAAAGTCCCGGCTCTCTCGGGTCAGAGTGACGATAAAGACCACGGTTAGGGCCGAAATTACAAAAGTGTCCCGGATTCCCAAAGAGGTTTCTTAGGGTCCCAGGCCGAACCGAAGGCCCAGGCCTCGCCAGATCCCCACAGGAGGCTCGGCGTGCCGAGACGCACCATACGGCACTGTCCGGGTCCTTCTGGCTGCGAGTGATGAGAAAGACCACGGTTAGGGCCAAAATTACCAAAGTGTCTTGGATTCCCAAAGAGGTTTTTTAGGGTCCCAGGCCGAACCGAAGGCCCAGACGTAGCCAGATCCCTACAGGAGGCTCGGTGTGCCGAGACGCACCATATGGCACTGTCCAGGACCTTCTGGCTGCGAGTGAGTAGAAAGACCTTGGTTAGGTCCAAAATTACAAAAGTGTCCCGGATTCCCAAAGAGGTTTTTTAGGGACCCAGGCCGAGCCCAAGGCCCAGGCCGAGCCAGATCCCTACAGGAGGCTCGGCGTGCCGAGACGCACCATATGGCAAAGTCCCGGCTCTCTCAGGTCAGAGCGACGATAAAGACCATGGTTAGGTCCCAACGCACGAAAGTGTCCCGGATTCCAGAAGTGGTTTTTCGGGGTCCCAGGCCGAACCGAAGGCACAGACCTCGCCAGATCCCTACAGGAGGCTCGGTGTGCCGAGACGCACCATATGGCACTGTCCAGGACCTTCTGGCTGCAAGTGAGTAGAAAGACCTTGGTTAGGTCCAAAATTACAAAAGTGTCCCGGATTCCCAAAGAGGTTTCTTAGGGTCCCCGGCCGTACCGAAGGTCCGGACGTCGACGGATCGCCCCGGGAGGCTCCGCGTGCCGAGACGCAGCACCCGTCCACGTCTCGAGCGAGTCCTTTCACGTTTCACTCTGAAGGCCTTTCACCCTGTTTCCCTCTCGATGTTTCTGGGTGTGATTTTCAGGGAGCGTCTGTCGGTCATGGATTTCGTGAAGATGCTTCGAGACAACGGTCCACTGTAAGAAGCACTACGTAAATAAAGTAGGGTTGTCTCGATTTAACTTTTCTCTTTTTTTTTTCACATGTAGATGGAAGGAGTGTCAGGCACGTGCAGAGACAGACCCCTAGTGGTGCATTTTGGCCATGCCAACTTCAGCCTCATCAAACTAACAGAAAAACGTGGGAAGCATTTACTCTGCACTTATTACAATAAATCCATTCGAATCTTTTAATATATAGATGGAATGTTGTGAAACTATTTCTTATAGACACATAGTATTGTCCTCACAACCTACAGACCTTGTTTTGTTTATACTGCTTTTATTGTCATTTTATTTGAATCGATAGTTAAAACCTGTAAATCCATATGTTTATATCGAAGACCAACAAATCTAGTACACTCTAAGACAATGTGTTGTGATGACGTCAAACTTTTTTTTAACGTACACCAATTACAGTTTTTCTCGATCGCTAAAACACTAAAACCCATTCTTGGAACACGACTGTCGACCGCCAAAACTTGTCTATCGAATGACTCACTAATGTACGATTTAACGTACGATTTGAACAAACCACACAGACACAGAATGAAATGATCTAAAAGTGATAACTGGTAATAGATAGATAAATAACAATGGACTTGTGTGTAGTGATTTCTTGTCATTCTTGGTGCAGATCACTCCAGACCCGTCACATCCGGCACGAGGTATTGTCAGTGTCGTCACAGGTTTCCATCAGAATGCCTTTGGAGTTAAACAACAAGGAATGTGGTTAATAATGTACAACGCTAGTGGAGTGAAACATTTTCACAGAGAGTTTTAGACGATGACGTATACCCTATATGTAGATTCAGTAAGACACTCTCGATCGTCGTGCACAACGTCGATTCATCTGATTGACAAAATTTGCAGCCTAACGCCAAGAACAGAAAGGTTACAAAAACATTGTCACAAAAGCAAGTCATTCGATTATATGTGTATTGTGTGTGTTAACAATATAGATATGTAAGTTAAATATCCTACTGTTTTTTTTCTGTTTGTTTTTTTTTTTCGATAAAAATTTTGGCGATATGTGCCCTTTTCTTTGGCTTGCGCACCTGCACAGGTAAGTGAGTCACAGGCTTAGGTTTAGACACACACACACACACTGATCGACCTCGGCCGTACTCGAAAACCTCTGGGTTAGGGTCCTACGACACGTGGGATATCTCTAGTGACGCCTAAAATTCTCTCAAGTCGGGAACCTTCTACCATATGGTCGGTGAGGATGGCTTGGTAATCTCGATGACGACTCGGTAATAATAACCCCTAACAGCTTCAAATTGGACAACGAAAACACCTCGTCCTGACCCCGATCCAGCCATAAACCCTTCACCCGACCTGTTGCGACGGTAGTGATGAGTAATAAGTGTGTGTTCACATTTGTGGGCACTCGTGTGCACAGGCAATAACAGCACATCTACCTACACCTTATGTACATAGATCTGCATATTTTCATACTTTTTTCTCACATTTCCATTATTGCACTGTGGTTCACTTTACACTTTAAAATTGATTTCAACAGTGACGTTTTACAGTACAAGAAAAAGTAATTACTCGAATTTCATAACAGATTTTTTTGGTTCATAATTCTGGGTTACCAAAGAGAAAAGTGTGAGTGTAGCCTGCTGTCGGGACCCGATGAGGGAACATCCACCGGATCGGAAGTGATCCGGACTTGGTGAATACTAGCTTTTACATTAAGACTAACTCACATCTTCTGTACCTTTCTATAAAGAGATATCAATGTGCAGTTTTCTATCGTTTGCGTGTAAACATAAAATATTAATAATAATAATAATAATAATGAGTTATCGGAGTGTCTCAGCCCAGACCCGACCCCTACCCTGGGGTCGTGAACCCCGAAATTAGAGGGGATAGGGTCAGACGACACGTGGCAAATCTAGGGACACTTTGGTCGTTCCCAACATTCCCTCGGTCCGGGGACCTGTGCTAGAGAGGTTCCCGGCCTCAGAGAGACCAGGGGAACGTGTCCCGGACGTCGGATCCGGTCGTGATACGCCACTTTGGTACCAATATGCCACTTTGGTAATATGATGCCACTTTTGTACTAGCTAAACACTAACCCGTGAGCACTCCTGGGACGCTTTTGTACTCTGATGCCACTTTGGTACCACGACCCTACCTCGCTTCGGATGGCGAAACTAAGCCGTGAGCCAACCCTTTTTTTCCTTTGGGTACACTTTTGCAATCTGAGGCCACTTTTGTAATATCCAAACACTAACCCGTGAGCGTCCCGGGGTTTGAAGGGGACGCTTTTGTACTCTGATGCCACTTTGGGAATTGCAACCCTCCGGAGCTCCATAACGGACTCTGTGCCGACCCGGCGTCTCCCCGGTGCCCCAGAACACCCCAGAGGGTGGTGTCTGGGGTCCGGTGTCCGACCGGCCTCCCTCTACTCCGCTGCGAGAGACGACACGTCCACGTGCCCTGTCGGTGACGTAGGGTCGGCCCGGTGCCAACACAGCACTCCGTCGGGGCTCGGAGCGACATCGGAAGCCGGTGTTACGGTCTGGGAATCTAATAACGGTTTCATAATCCTTCCCTTCCCAGCCCAGAACTCGACCCGTCGACCACCCGACACCGCCCTCGTGCCTCACGCCACCGGTTAGGGTCGCATTTCGGCTCCCGCCTTCAAGTCACGGAGTCCGATCGGAGAGGCGACCTCACCGTCGCGTCGGGCCCGGCCAGGCGGTCTCCGTGATGTGGTTTTCGAGGCGCCCAGTGGCCCGTGTCAAAAGTTAGTCTTTCCCGGCCTTTTCGTGGTGACCGATGACCCTATCACGGCCCCGGGGGGTCGCCCTGCGAGTCTCGGGCCCTTCCGAGTCGTCCGACCCCGAAGGCCCCCTGGGACCCCAGGGACACTTTGGTGCTACTGGGGGCGTGTCCCAGGACACATCTGTCATTTCTGGGGAAGGGAGACCCCTGGTGGGATACGCGGTCAGGGGTTAGCAAATCTAGTACCAAGTGGGCACAGGGGTCAAGCGGTCACTTCCTCTGTCGTACGCCACCGGGGTGGCCGGAGTGAGGGACTGCAGGCAGAGTAACCGGAGAACCGGAGGGGGTGGGGGCTCCGTTCCAATTTTCACCGGGACCTGGGCCCCGGGGGGGAAGGCTCAGGGAGTTTGGGATTTTTAGCGCACCCCGTGGCCGCGCGATAAATCGGAGAAAAATCCCTATGGGATTTTACATGTGTTTTTTGCCGACTTTAAACGCCCATAACTCCGCCTACGAGCGTCTGAGACGCCCGGTGCAATTATGTTTTTTGCTCCATTTTTCACGTAGAGTACGAATCTGGTGTCCGATACCAATGTGTCCTCGGCCACTAATTAGGGTTAGGGTTAGGGTTAGGGGTTAGGGTTAGGTTAAGGGGTTAGGGGTTGGGGTTAGGGTACCGAGGTCCCAAACCGGTCCCGGCTGTCGGGTTAGGGTTAGGGTTAGGGTTAGGGTTAGGGTTAGGGTTAGGGTTAGGGTTAGGTTAAGAGTTAAAACCAGAGGCGGCATTCAAATTAGTGGCATTGAAATGAGACGTATGCTAATCTTTGCTCTCCTATTGGCTGGAGGTAGCAGTATGCAAATGTCTGCTCTCCTATTGGCCGTATGCAAATGTTTGGAATCCCATTGGTTGAAACTCAAACATGTCCTTTTTGCTGGTTTGTAATGTCAATGATGTGTGTTGTATTGTACCACAGGGACTTTTATTTCCTTGGGGATCAGTAAAGCATCCATCAATCCATGTGTATGTCTAACTATTTGCCTACCTTTTATTTATTTATTTCAGCAGGACATGATCCGAGTCAGACTTGGAGCAGAAGATCCGTCCGTGGCCGAGGTGGGCAGCACACGACCCACACATCCACGAGACCACGAACCTATGACACACAACACACACACAAAAAAAACAAAACAAAACATATGATAAGCACAAAAATGCAATAATCGTTCAAGAACACGAATGGTAACCCCTGGTATCAGAATGAGATTCATGGGCCGAGTACGTGGACACACACACACACACACACACACACAGACACAGACACAGACACACACACACACACACACACACACACACAGGCAATTGGCAGTGTGTGTAATGTTAAAAAATAACAATAAAAAATAAAGGAACAGAACAGTAAAGTACCTGAATCGATTGAACAAGATGTGAACAGTTCGGTTGACATTCTTCTGACTTATCAGGTAGCCAAGGTTTGGTATTTTTTGGAATATGAGCTGTTGAAAAACCTGAAATCATACTAAGTGATGTGGCATGACTATTCCAAAAGATGGCAGCAGAGGATCAAAAATGAGCGGTGCCTTAGGATTCCGTCAAGCCGGGAAGTCGAGGCTTCCCAGCTTAAGAGAGAGTACGCACCGAATAGGCCCAATTTAACCCTAGTCTATTCATATGTCACTCATTAATTTGTTAATGTATACATATCATTAATTCATCAATAATTCATGATGCACTCACTATCAGTCGATGTATTAATTCATTGTTAATAAACTGGTAGTTAGGTGTTAGTATATGTTTAGTTATGTACACATGTTGTAAAGTGTTTACCGTCGTGTTCTCAGCGCGCTTGGCTCTTTAAACTTCTCTACGGTGTGTATTCTTGGTTTGCTTGTGGCAAAAAATATTACACAAACGTCCATATCCATACCCAAACATCCTCGAGGACTTCATGTTGACTGTGGCGCCCTCAGGTGTCCCTCTTGTGGTATAACCTTTTTTTCCTTATTCCTTTTTTATTTCATTAATATTACATAGGATATCGATTTATTTTGGGGGTTTCCATTTTAAATTATGTTTTAGGTCAATCAATTATATTGTATAATTTATGGTCAAGGTGGTTAAGGTAGGTCAGGGTTAGAAATATATCTATTGAGGTCGAAGTTGAATTAATTGTAGGTAGGGTGGGTTGTAGTCAGTCTAGTTTTAATCTAAATTGGGGTTAGGATGATGGGTGATTAGATTGCGGTTAAAATTCAGTTTATTTGGGGTCAGGGCTAGGATGATCAAAGATTAGGTTGTAGTAGAGCTTCAGTGTATTGAATTTAAAGTACTTGGAAATTGGGTTGAAGTTGTAATTAGGTTTATTAAGGTTAGAGTTGATATAATTATGGACTGAACTATAATTGAAATTTCATTTATTGTGATTGGGGACAGTGTAAATGAAGGTTAGGTTCTAGTTGGAAGGTTTATTAGGATTAGGGTTAGAATAATTGGGAGTTGGGTTATGGTTGAAATGGAGTTTATTGTGGTTGGGGTTGGAATAATTGGGAATTGGGTTGAAATTAGGTTTATTAAGCTTAGGGTTAGAGTAATTAGGGGTTGGGTTATGGTAAATAATTGGGGTAAGGTCATCGTTGAGATGAGTCTATTGAGGTTGGGGTTAGAGTAATTAGGGATTAGGTTATGGTTAAGATTAGGCTTATTGAGGTTGGGGTTGGAATAATTAGGAATGAGGTTATGGTTAAGATTAGGTTTATTGAGGTTGGGGTTAGAGTAATTAGGGATTAGGTGATGGTTAAGATTAGGTTTATTGAGGTTGGGGTTAGAGTAATTAGGGATTAGGTGATGGTTAAGATTAGGTTTATTGAGGTTGGGGTTAGAGTAATTAGGGATTAGGTTATGGTTAAGATTAGGCTTATTGAGGTTGGGGTTGGAATAATTAGGAATGAGGTTATGGTTAAGATTAGGTTTATTGAGGTTGGGGTTAGAGTAATTAGGGATTAGGTGATGGTTAAGATTAGGTTTATTGAGGTTGGGGTTAGAGTAATTAGGGATTAGGTGATGGTTAAGATTAAGGAAACGTGGAACATAAAGGACAAGAGAACTGTCTGCAGCTACATAAACAGGCCCTAATTCAAACTTGGATCGATTTCTCAGCTCCTAAAGCTTGCTACAGAGATGTAGCCATGATTGGTTACAAGGGTTACAAGCTGTGCAATTATGCAGAAAATGTGCCCTTTCATTTGGGTTTCTTAATTTCATGTGGGGTTAGATGCAGTTCCTAACCTAAACAGCAGGTGCCAGCTTTCAGTAAGTCTGGGGTTAGCTTGGGGTTAGATGCAGTTCCTAACCTAAACAGCAGGTGCCAGCTTTCAGTAAGTCTGGGGTTAGCTTGGGGTTAGATGCAGTTCCTAACCTAAACAGCAGGTGCCAGCTTTCAGTAAGTCTGGGGTTAGCTTGGGGTTAGATGCAGTTCCTAACCTAAACAGCAGGTGCCAGCTTTCAGTAAGTCTGGGGTTAGCTTGGGGTTAGATGCAGTTCCTAACCTAAACAGCAGGTGCCAGCTTTCAGTAAGTCTGGGGTTAGCTTGGGGTTAGGCCTTGGATTGGGGGCGTGGTTAGGGTTTTGCTCATAGGTTAAGAGTTAAAACCAGAGGCGGCATTCAAATTAGTGGCATTGAAATGAGACGTATGCTAATCTTTGCTCTCCTATTGGCTGGAGGTAGCAGTATGCAAATGTCTGCTCTCCTATTGGCCGTATGCAAATGTTTGGAATCCCATTGGTTGAAACTCAAACATGTCCTTTTTGCTGGTTTGTAATGTCAATGATGTGTGTTGTATTGTACCACAGGGACTTTTATTTCCTTGGGGATCAGTAAAGCATCCATCAATCCATGTGTATGTCTAACTATTTGCCTACCTTTTATTTATTTATTTCAGCAGGACATGATCCGAGTCAGACTTGGAGCAGAAGATCCGTCCGTGGCCGAGGTGGGCAGCACACGACCCACACATCCACGAGACCACGAACCTATGACACACAACACACACACAAAAAAAACAAAACAAAACATATGATAAGCACAAAAATGCAATAATCGTTCAAGAACACGAATGGTAACCCCTGGTATCAGAATGAGATTCATGGGCCGAGTACGTGGACACACACACACACACACACACACACAGACACAGACACAGACACACACACACACACACACACACACACACAGGCAATTGGCAGTGTGTGTAATGTTAAAAAATAACAATAAAAAATAAAGGAACAGAACAGTAAAGTACCTGAATCGATTGAACAAGATGTGAACAGTTCGGTTGACATTCTTCTGACTTATCAGGTAGCCAAGGTTTGGTATTTTTTGGAATATGAGCTGTTGAAAAACCTGAAATCATACTAAGTGATGTGGCATGACTATTCCAAAAGATGGCAGCAGAGGATCAAAAATGAGCGGTGCCTTAGGATTCCGTCAAGCCGGGAAGTCGAGGCTTCCCAGCTTAAGAGAGAGTACGCACCGAATAGGCCCAATTTAACCCTAGTCTATTCATATGTCACTCATTAATTTGTTAATGTATACATATCATTAATTCATCAATAATTCATGATGCACTCACTATCAGTCGATGTATTAATTCATTGTTAATAAACTGGTAGTTAGGTGTTAGTATATGTTTAGTTATGTACACATGTTGTAAAGTGTTTACCGTCGTGTTCTCAGCGCGCTTGGCTCTTTAAACTTCTCTACGGTGTGTATTCTTGGTTTGCTTGTGGCAAAAAATATTACACAAACGTCCATATCCATACCCAAACATCCTCGAGGACTTCATGTTGACTGTGGCGCCCTCAGGTGTCCCTCTTGTGGTATAACCTTTTTTTCCTTATTCCTTTTTTATTTCATTAATATTACATAGGATATCGATTGATTTTGGGGGTTTCCATTTTAAATTATGTTTTAGGTCAATCAATTATATTGTATAATTTATGGTCAAGGTGGTTAAGGTAGGTCAGGGTTAGAAATATATCTATTGAGGTCGAAGTTGAATTAATTGTAGGTAGGGTGGGTTGTAGTCAGTCTAGTTTTAATCTAAATTGGGGTTAGGATGATGGGTGATTAGATTGCGGTTAAAATTCAGTTTATTTGGGGTCAGGGCTAGGATGATCAAAGATTAGGTTGTAGTAGAGCTTCAGTGTATTGAATTTAAAGTACTTGGAAATTGGGTTGAAGTTGTAATTAGGTTTATTAAGGTTAGAGTTGATATAATTATGGACTGAACTATAATTGAAATTTCATTTATTGTGATTGGGGACAGTGTAAATGAAGGTTAGGTTCTAGTTGGAAGGTTTATTAGGATTAGGGTTAGAATAATTGGGAGTTGGGTTATGGTTGAAATGGAGTTTATTGTGGTTGGGGTTGGAATAATTGGGAATTGGGTTGAAATTAGGTTTATTAAGCTTAGGGTTAGAGTAATTAGGGGTTGGGTCATGGTAAATAATTGGGGTAAGGTCATCGTTGAGATGAGTCTATTGAGGTTGGGGTTAGAGTAATTAGGGATTCGGTTATGGTTAAGATTAGGCTTATTGAGGTTGGGGTTGGAATAATTAGGAATGAGGTTATGGTTAAGATTAGGTTTATTGAGGTTGGGGTTAGAGTAATTAGGGATTAGGTGATGGTTAAGATTAGGTTTATTGAGGTTGGGGTTAGAGTAATTAGGGATTAGGTGATGGTTAAGATTAGGTTTATTGAGGTTGGGGTTAGAGTAATTAGGGATTAGGTTATGGTTAAGATTAGGCTTATTGAGGTTGGGGTTGGAATAATTAGGAATGAGGTTATGGTTAAGATTAGGTTTATTGAGGTTGGGGTTAGAGTAATTAGGGATTAGGTGATGGTTAAGATTAGGTTTATTGAGGTTGGGGTTAGAGTAATTAGGGATTAGGTGATGGTTAAGATTAAGGAAACGTGGAACATAAAGGACAAGAGAACTGTCTGCAGCTACATAAACAGGCCCTAATTCAAACTTGGATCGATTTCTCAGCTCCTAAAGCTTGCTACAGAGATGTAGCCATGATTGGTTACAAGGGTTACAAGCTGTGCAATTATGCAGAAAATGTGCCCTTTCATTTGGGTTTCTTAATTTCATGTGGGGTTAGATGCAGTTCCTAACCTAAACAGCAGGTGCCAGCTTTCAGTAAGTCTGGGGTTAGCTTGGGGTTAGATGCAGTTCCTAACCTAAACAGCAGGTGCCAGCTTTCAGTAAGTCTGGGGTTAGCTTGGGGTTAGATGCAGTTCCTAACCTAAACAGCAGGTGCCAGCTTTCAGTAAGTCTGGGGTTAGCTTGGGGTTAGATGCAGTTCCTAACCTAAACAGCAGGTGCCAGCTTTCAGTAAGTCTGGGGTTAGCTTGGGGTTAGATGCAGTTCCTAACCTAAACAGCAGGTGCCAGCTTTCAGTAAGTCTGGGGTTAGCTTGGGGTTAGGCCTTGGATTGGGGGCGTGGTTAGGGTTTTGCTCATAGGTTAAGAGTTAAAACCAGAGGCGGCATTCAAATTAGTGGCATTGAAATGAGACGTATGCTAATCTTTGCTCTCCTATTGGCTGGAGGTAGCAGTATGCAAATGTCTGCTCTCCTATTGGCCGTATGCAAATGTTTGGAATCCCATTGGTTGAAACTCAAACATGTCCTTTTTGCTGGTTTGTAATGTCAATGATGTGTGTTGTATTGTACCACAGGGACTTTTATTTCCTTGGGGATCAGTAAAGCATCCATCAATCCATGTGTATGTCTAACTATTTGCCTACCTTTTATTTATTTATTTCAGCAGGACATGATCCGAGTCAGACTTGGAGCAGAAGATCCGTCCGTGGCCGAGGTGGGCAGCACACGACCCACACATCCACGAGACCACGAACCTATGACACACAACACACACACAAAAAAAACAAAACAAAACATATGATAAGCACAAAAATGCAATAATCGTTCAAGAACACGAATGGTAACCCCTGGTATCAGAATGAGATTCATGGGCCGAGTACGTGGACACACACACACACACACACACACACAGACACAGACACAGACACACACACACACACACACACACACACACAGGCAATTGGCAGTGTGTGTAATGTTAAAAAATAACAATAAAAAATAAAGGAACAGAACAGT
>NW_026947180.1:0-27406 GCF_030014385.1 Trichomycterus rosablanca | reverse complement strand
ACATTTGCATACGGCCAATAGGAGAGCAGACATTTGCATACTGCTACCTCCAGCCAATAGGAGAGCAAAGATTAGCATACGTCTCATTTCAATGCCACTAATTTGAATGCCGCCTCTGGTTTTAACTCTTAACCTAACCCTAACCCTAACCCTAACCCTAACCCTAACCCTAAACCTAAACCTAATCTTAACCATCACCTAATCCCTAATTACTCTAACCCCAACCTCAATAAACCTAATCTTAACCATAACCTCATTCCTAATTATTCCAACCCCAACCTCAATAAGCCTAATCTTAACCATAACCTAATCCCTAATTACTCTAACCCCAACCTCAATAAACCTAATCTTAACCATCACCTAATCCCTAATTACTCTAACCCCAACCTCAATAAACCTAATCTTAACCATCACCTAATCCCTAATTACTCTAACCCCAACCTCAATAAACCTAATCTTAACCATAACCTAATCCCTAATTACTCTAACCCCAACCTCAATAGACTCATCTCAACGATGACCTTACCCCAATTATTTACCATAACCCAACCCCTAATTACTCTAACCCTAAGCTTAATAAACCTAATTTCAACCCAATTCCCAATTATTCCAACCCCAACCACAATAAACTCCATTTCAACCATAACCCAACTCCCAATTATTCTAACCCTAATCCTAATAAACCTTCCAACTAGAACCTAACCTTCATTTACACTGTCCCCAATCACAATAAATGAAATTTCAATTATAGTTCAGTCCATAATTATATCAACTCTAACCTTAATAAACCTAATTACAACTTCAACCCAATTTCCAAGTACTTTAAATTCAATACACTGAAGCTCTACTACAACCTAATCTTTGATCATCCTAGCCCTGACCCCAAATAAACTGAATTTTAACCGCAATCTAATCACCCATCATCCTAACCCCAATTTAGATTAAAACTAGACTGACTACAACCCACCCTACCTACAATTAATTCAACTTCGACCTCAATAGATATATTTCTAACCCTGACCTACCTTAACCACCTTGACCATAAATTATACAATATAATTGATTGACCTAAAACATAATTTAAAATGGAAACCCCCAAAATAAATCGATATCCTATGTAATATTAATGAAATAAAAAAGGAATAAGGAAAAAAAGGTTATACCACAAGAGGGACACCTGAGGGCGCCACAGTCAACATGAAGTCCTCGAGGATGTTTGGGTATGGATATGGACGTTTGTGTAATATTTTTTGCCACAAGCAAACCAAGAATACACACCGTAGAGAAGTTTAAAGAGCCAAGCGCGCTGAGAACACGACGGTAAACACTTTACAACATGTGTACATAACTAAACATATACTAACACCTAACTACCAGTTTATTAACAATGAATTAATACATCGACTGATAGTGAGTGCATCATGAATTATTGATGAATTAATGATATGTATACATTAACAAATTAATGAGTGACATATGAATAGACTAGGGTTAAATTGGGCCTATTCGGTGCGTACTCTCTCTTAAGCTGGGAAGCCTCGACTTCCCGGCTTGACGGAATCCTAAGGCACCGCTCATTTTTGATCCTCTGCTGCCATCTTTTGGAATAGTCATGCCACATCACTTAGTATGATTTCAGGTTTTTCAACAGCTCGTATTCCAAAAAATACCAAACCTTGGCTACCTGATAAGTCAGAAGAATGTCAACCGAACTGTTCACATCTTGTTCAATCGATTCAGGTACTTTACTGTTCTGTTCCTTTATTTTTTATTGTTATTTTTTAACATTACACACACTGCCAATTGCCTGTGTGTGTGTGTGTGTGTGTGTGTGTGTGTGTCTGTGTCTGTGTCTGTGTGTGTGTGTGTGTGTGTGTGTGTCCACGTACTCGGCCCATGAATCTCATTCTGATACCAGGGGTTACCATTCGTGTTCTTGAACGATTATTGCATTTTTGTGCTTATCATATGTTTTGTTTTGTTTTTTTTGTGTGTGTGTTGTGTGTCATAGGTTCGTGGTCTCGTGGATGTGTGGGTCGTGTGCTGCCCACCTCGGCCACGGACGGATCTTCTGCTCCAAGTCTGACTCGGATCATGTCCTGCTGAAATAAATAAATAAAAGGTAGGCAAATAGTTAGACATACACATGGATTGATGGATGCTTTACTGATCCCCAAGGAAATAAAAGTCCCTGTGGTACAATACAACACACATCATTGACATTACAAACCAGCAAAAAGGACATGTTTGAGTTTCAACCAATGGGATTCCAAACATTTGCATACGGCCAATAGGAGAGCAGACATTTGCATACTGCTACCTCCAGCCAATAGGAGAGCAAAGATTAGCATACGTCTCATTTCAATGCCACTAATTTGAATGCCGCCTCTGGTTTTAACTCTTAACCTAACCCTAACCCTAACCCTAACCCTAACCCTAACCCTAACCCTAACCCTAACCCTAACCCTAACCCTAGTTAGACATACACATGGATTGATGGATGCTTTACTGATCCCCAAGGAAATAAAAGTCCCTGTGGTACAATACAACACACATCATTGACATTACAAACCAGCAAAAAGGACATGTTTGAGTTTCAACCAATGGGATTCCAAACATTTGCATACGGCCAATAGGAGAGCAGACATTTGCATACTGCTACCTCCAGCCAATAGGAGAGCAAAGATTAGCATACGTCTCATTTCAATGCCACTAATTTGAATGCCGCCTCTGGTTTTAACTCTTAACCTATGAGCAAAACCCTAACCACGCCCCCAATCCAAGGCCTAACCCCAAGCTAACCCCAGACTTACTGAAAGCTGGCACCTGCTGTTTAGGTTAGGAACTGCATCTAACCCCAAGCTAACCCCAGACTTACTGAAAGCTGGCACCTGCTGTTTAGGTTAGGAACTGCATCTAACCCCAAGCTAACCCCAGACTTACTGAAAGCTGGCACCTGCTGTTTAGGTTAGGAACTGCATCTAACCCCAAGCTAACCCCAGACTTACTGAAAGCTGGCACCTGCTGTTTAGGTTAGGAACTGCATCTAACCCCAAGCTAACCCCAGACTTACTGAAAGCTGGCACCTGCTGTTTAGGTTAGGAACTGCATCTAACCCCACATGAAATTAAGAAACCCAAATGAAAGGGCACATTTTCTGCATAATTGCACAGCTTGTAACCCTTGTAACCAATCATGGCTACATCTCTGTAGCAAGCTTTAGGAGCTGAGAAATCGATCCAAGTTTGAATTAGGGCCTGTTTATGTAGCTGCAGACAGTTCTCTTGTCCTTTATGTTCCACGTTTCCTTAATCTTAACCATCACCTAATCCCTAATTACTCTAACCCCAACCTCAATAAACCTAATCTTAACCATCACCTAATCCCTAATTACTCTAACCCCAACCTCAATAAACCTAATCTTAACCATAACCTCATTCCTAATTATTCCAACCCCAACCTCAATAAGCCTAATCTTAACCATAACCTAATCCCTAATTACTCTAACCCCAACCTCAATAAACCTAATCTTAACCATCACCTAATCCCTAATTACTCTAACCCCAACCTCAATAAACCTAATCTTAACCATCACCTAATCCCTAATTACTCTAACCCCAACCTCAATAAACCTAATCTTAACCATAACCTCATTCCTAATTATTCCAACCCCAACCTCAATAAGCCTAATCTTAACCATAACCTAATCCCTAATTACTCTAACCCCAACCTCAATAGACTCATCTCAACGATGACCTTACCCCAATTATTTACCATAACCCAACCCCTAATTACTCTAACCCTAAGCTTAATAAACCTAATTTCAACCCAATTCCCAATTATTCCAACCCCAACCACAATAAACTCCATTTCAACCATAACCCAACTCCCAATTATTCTAACCCTAATCCTAATAAACCTTCCAACTAGAACCTAACCTTCATTTACACTGTCCCCAATCACAATAAATGAAATTTCAATTATAGTTCAGTCCATAATTATATCAACTCTAACCTTAATAAACCTAATTACAACTTCAACCCAATTTCCAAGTACTTTAAATTCAATACACTGAAGCTCTACTACAACCTAATCTTTGATCATCCTAGCCCTGACCCCAAATAAACTGAATTTTAACCGCAATCTAATCACCCATCATCCTAACCCCAATTTAGATTAAAACTAGACTGACTACAACCCACCCTACCTACAATTAATTCAACTTCGACCTCAATAGATATATTTCTAACCCTGACCTACCTTAACCACCTTGACCATAAATTATACAATATAATTGATTGACCTAAAACATAATTTAAAATGGAAACCCCCAAAATAAATCGATATCCTATGTAATATTAATGAAATAAAAAAGGAATAAGGAAAAAAAGGTTATACCACAAGAGGGACACCTGAGGGCGCCACAGTCAACATGAAGTCCTCGAGGATGTTTGGGTATGGATATGGACGTTTGTGTAATATTTTTTGCCACAAGCAAACCAAGAATACACACCGTAGAGAAGTTTAAAGAGCCAAGCGCGCTGAGAACACGACGGTAAACACTTTACAACATGTGTACATAACTAAACATATACTAACACCTAACTACCAGTTTATTAACAATGAATTAATACATCGACTGATAGTGAGTGCATCATGAATTATTGATGAATTAATGATATGTATACATTAACAAATTAATGAGTGACATATGAATAGACTAGGGTTAAATTGGGCCTATTCGGTGCGTACTCTCTCTTAAGCTGGGAAGCCTCGACTTCCCGGCTTGACGGAATCCTAAGGCACCGCTCATTTTTGATCCTCTGCTGCCATCTTTTGGAATAGTCATGCCACATCACTTAGTATGATTTCAGGTTTTTCAACAGCTCGTATTCCAAAAAATACCAAACCTTGGCTACCTGATAAGTCAGAAGAATGTCAACCGAACTGTTCACATCTTGTTCAATCGATTCAGGTACTTTACTGTTCTGTTCCTTTATTTTTTATTGTTATTTTTTAACATTACACACACTGCCAATTGCCTGTGTGTGTGTGTGTGTGTGTGTGTGTGTGTGTGTGTGTGTGTCTGTGTCTGTGTCTGTGTGTGTGTGTGTGTGTGTGTGTGTCCACGTACTCGGCCCATGAATCTCATTCTGATACCAGGGGTTACCATTCGTGTTCTTGAACGATTATTGCATTTTTGTGCTTATCATATGTTTTGTTTTGTTTTTTTTGTGTGTGTGTTGTGTGTCATAGGTTCGTGGTCTCGTGGATGTGTGGGTCGTGTGCTGCCCACCTCGGCCACGGACGGATCTTCTGCTCCAAGTCTGACTCGGATCATGTCCTGCTGAAATAAATAAATAAAAGGTAGGCAAATAGTTAGACATACACATGGATTGATGGATGCTTTACTGATCCCCAAGGAAATAAAAGTCCCTGTGGTACAATACAACACACATCATTGACATTACAAACCAGCAAAAAGGACATGTTTGAGTTTCAACCAATGGGATTCCAAACATTTGCATACGGCCAATAGGAGAGCAGACATTTGCATACTGCTACCTCCAGCCAATAGGAGAGCAAAGATTAGCATACGTCTCATTTCAATGCCACTAATTTGAATGCCGCCTCTGGTTTTAACTCTTAACCTATGAGCAAAACCCTAACCACGCCCCCAATCCAAGGCCTAACCCCAAGCTAACCCCAGACTTACTGAAAGCTGGCACCTGCTGTTTAGGTTAGGAACTGCATCTAACCCCAAGCTAACCCCAGACTTACTGAAAGCTGGCACCTGCTGTTTAGGTTAGGAACTGCATCTAACCCCAAGCTAACCCCAGACTTACTGAAAGCTGGCACCTGCTGTTTAGGTTAGGAACTGCATCTAACCCCAAGCTAACCCCAGACTTACTGAAAGCTGGCACCTGCTGTTTAGGTTAGGAACTGCATCTAACCCCAAGCTAACCCCAGACTTACTGAAAGCTGGCACCTGCTGTTTAGGTTAGGAACTGCATCTAACCCCACATGAAATTAAGAAACCCAAATGAAAGGGCACATTTTCTGCATAATTGCACAGCTTGTAACCCTTGTAACCAATCATGGCTACATCTCTGTAGCAAGCTTTAGGAGCTGAGAAATCGATCCAAGTTTGAATTAGGGCCTGTTTATGTAGCTGCAGACAGTTCTCTTGTCCTTTATGTTCCACGTTTCCTTAATCTTAACCATCACCTAATCCCTAATTACTCTAACCCCAACCTCAATAAACCTAATCTTAACCATCACCTAATCCCTAATTACTCTAACCCCAACCTCAATAAACCTAATCTTAACCATAACCTCATTCCTAATTATTCCAACCCCAACCTCAATAAGCCTAATCTTAACCATAACCTAATCCCTAATTACTCTAACCCCAACCTCAATAAACCTAATCTTAACCATCACCTAATCCCTAATTACTCTAACCCCAACCTCAATAAACCTAATCTTAACCATCACCTAATCCCTAATTACTCTAACCCCAACCTCAATAAACCTAATCTTAACCATAACCTCATTCCTAATTATTCCAACCCCAACCTCAATAAGCCTAATCTTAACCATAACCTAATCCCTAATTACTCTAACCCCAACCTCAATAGACTCATCTCAACGATGACCTTACCCCAATTATTTACCATAACCCAACCCCTAATTACTCTAACCCTAAGCTTAATAAACCTAATTTCAACCCAATTCCCAATTATTCCAACCCCAACCACAATAAACTCCATTTCAACCATAACCCAACTCCCAATTATTCTAACCCTAATCCTAATAAACCTTCCAACTAGAACCTAACCTTCATTTACACTGTCCCCAATCACAATAAATGAAATTTCAATTATAGTTCAGTCCATAATTATATCAACTCTAACCTTAATAAACCTAATTACAACTTCAACCCAATTTCCAAGTACTTTAAATTCAATACACTGAAGCTCTACTACAACCTAATCTTTGATCATCCTAGCCCTGACCCCAAATAAACTGAATTTTAACCGCAATCTAATCACCCATCATCCTAACCCCAATTTAGATTAAAACTAGACTGACTACAACCCACCCTACCTACAATTAATTCAACTTCGACCTCAATAGATATATTTCTAACCCTGACCTACCTTAACCACCTTGACCATAAATTATACAATATAATTGATTGACCTAAAACATAATTTAAAATGGAAACCCCCAAAATAAATCGATATCCTATGTAATATTAATGAAATAAAAAAGGAATAAGGAAAAAAAGGTTATACCACAAGAGGGACACCTGAGGGCGCCACAGTCAACATGAAGTCCTCGAGGATGTTTGGGTATGGATATGGACGTTTGTGTAATATTTTTTGCCACAAGCAAACCAAGAATACACACCGTAGAGAAGTTTAAAGAGCCAAGCGCGCTGAGAACACGACGGTAAACACTTTACAACATGTGTACATAACTAAACATATACTAACACCTAACTACCAGTTTATTAACAATGAATTAATACATCGACTGATAGTGAGTGCATCATGAATTATTGATGAATTAATGATATGTATACATTAACAAATTAATGAGTGACATATGAATAGACTAGGGTTAAATTGGGCCTATTCGGTGCGTACTCTCTCTTAAGCTGGGAAGCCTCGACTTCCCGGCTTGACGGAATCCTAAGGCACCGCTCATTTTTGATCCTCTGCTGCCATCTTTTGGAATAGTCATGCCACATCACTTAGTATGATTTCAGGTTTTTCAACAGCTCGTATTCCAAAAAATACCAAACCTTGGCTACCTGATAAGTCAGAAGAATGTCAACCGAACTGTTCACATCTTGTTCAATCGATTCAGGTACTTTACTGTTCTGTTCCTTTATTTTTTATTGTTATTTTTTAACATTACACACACTGCCAATTGCCTGTGTGTGTGTGTGTGTGTGTGTGTGTGTGTGTGTGTGTCTGTGTCTGTGTCTGTGTGTGTGTGTGTGTGTGTGTGTGTCCACGTACTCGGCCCATGAATCTCATTCTGATACCAGGGGTTACCATTCGTGTTCTTGAACGATTATTGCATTTTTGTGCTTATCATATGTTTTGTTTTGTTTTTTTTGTGTGTGTGTTGTGTGTCATAGGTTCGTGGTCTCGTGGATGTGTGGGTCGTGTGCTGCCCACCTCGGCCACGGACGGATCTTCTGCTCCAAGTCTGACTCGGATCATGTCCTGCTGAAATAAATAAATAAAAGGTAGGCAAATAGTTAGACATACACATGGATTGATGGATGCTTTACTGATCCCCAAGGAAATAAAAGTCCCTGTGGTACAATACAACACACATCATTGACATTACAAACCAGCAAAAAGGACATGTTTGAGTTTCAACCAATGGGATTCCAAACATTTGCATACGGCCAATAGGAGAGCAGACATTTGCATACTGCTACCTCCAGCCAATAGGAGAGCAAAGATTAGCATACGTCTCATTTCAATGCCACTAATTTGAATGCCGCCTCTGGTTTTAACTCTTAACCTAACCCTAACCCTAACCCTAACCCTAACCCTAACCCTAACCCTAACCCTAACCCTAACCCTAACCCTAACCCTAACCCTAACCCTAACCCTAACCCTAACCCTAATTAGTGGCCGAGGACACATTGGTATCGGACACCAGATTCGTACTCTACGTGAAAAATGGAGCAAAAAACATAATTGCACCGGGCGTCTCAGACGCTCGTAGGCGGAGTTATGGGCGTTTAAAGTCGGCAAAAAACACATGTAAAATCCCATAGGGATTTTTCTCCGATTTATCGCGCGGCCACGGGGTGCGCTAAAAATCCCAAACTCCCTGAGCCTTCCCCCCCGGGGCCCAGGTCCCGGTGAAAATTGGAACGGAGCCCCCACCCCCTCCGGTTCTCCGGTTACTCTGCCTGCAGTCCCTCACTCCGGCCACCCCGGTGGCGTACGACAGAGGAAGTGACCGCTTGACCCCTGTGCCCACTTGGTACTAGATTTGCTAACCCCTGACCGCGTATCCCACCAGGGGTCTCCCTTCCCCAGAAATGACAGATGTGTCCTGGGACACGCCCCCAGTAGCACCAAAGTGTCCCTGGGGTCCCAGGGGGCCTTCGGGGTCGGACGACTCGGAAGGGCCCGAGACTCGCAGGGCGACCCCCCGGGGCCGTGATAGGGTCATCGGTCACCACGAAAAGGCCGGGAAAGACTAACTTTTGACACGGGCCACTGGGCGCCTCGAAAACCACATCACGGAGACCGCCTGGCCGGGCCCGACGCGACGGTGAGGTCGCCTCTCCGATCGGACTCCGTGACTTGAAGGCGGGAGCCGAAATGCGACCCTAACCGGTGGCGTGAGGCACGAGGGCGGTGTCGGGTGGTCGACGGGTCGAGTTCTGGGCTGGGAAGGGAAGGATTATGAAACCGTTATTAGATTCCCAGACCGTAACACCGGCTTCCGATGTCGCTCCGAGCCCCGACGGAGTGCTGTGTTGGCACCGGGCCGACCCTACGTCACCGACAGGGCACGTGGACGTGTCGTCTCTCGCAGCGGAGTAGAGGGAGGCCGGTCGGACACCGGACCCCAGACACCACCCTCTGGGGTGTTCTGGGGCACCGGGGAGACGCCGGGTCGGCACAGAGTCCGTTATGGAGCTCCGGAGGGTTGCAATTCCCAAAGTGGCATCAGAGTACAAAAGCGTCCCCTTCAAACCCCGGGACGCTCACGGGTTAGTGTTTGGATATTACAAAAGTGGCCTCAGATTGCAAAAGTGTACCCAAAGGAAAAAAAGGGTTGGCTCACGGCTTAGTTTCGCCATCCGAAGCGAGGTAGGGTCGTGGTACCAAAGTGGCATCAGAGTACAAAAGCGTCCCAGGAGTGCTCACGGGTTAGTGTTTAGCTAGTACAAAAGTGGCATCATATTACCAAAGTGGCATATTGGTACCAAAGTGGCGTATCACGACCGGATCCGACGTCCGGGACACGTTCCCCTGGTCTCTCTGAGGCCGGGAACCTCTCTAGCACAGGTCCCCGGACCGAGGGAATGTTGGGAACGACCAAAGTGTCCCTAGATTTGCCACGTGTCGTCTGACCCTATCCCCTCTAATTTCGGGGTTCACGACCCCAGGGTAGGGGTCGGGTCTGGGCTGAGACACTCCGATAACTCATTATTATTATTATTATTATTAATATTTTATGTTTACACGCAAACGATAGAAAACTGCACATTGATATCTCTTTATAGAAAGGTACAGAAGATGTGAGTTAGTCTTAATGTAAAAGCTAGTATTCACCAAGTCCGGATCACTTCCGATCCGGTGGATGTTCCCTCATCGGGTCCCGACAGCAGGCTACACTCACACTTTTCTCTTTGGTAACCCAGAATTATGAACCAAAAAAATCTGTTATGAAATTCGAGTAATTACTTTTTCTTGTACTGTAAAACGTCACTGTTGAAATCAATTTTAAAGTGTAAAGTGAACCACAGTGCAATAATGGAAATGTGAGAAAAAAGTATGAAAATATGCAGATCTATGTACATAAGGTGTAGGTAGATGTGCTGTTATTGCCTGTGCACACGAGTGCCCACAAATGTGAACACACACTTATTACTCATCACTACCGTCGCAACAGGTCGGGTGAAGGGTTTATGGCTGGATCGGGGTCAGGACGAGGTGTTTTCGTTGTCCAATTTGAAGCTGTTAGGGGTTATTATTACCGAGTCGTCATCGAGATTACCAAGCCATCCTCACCGACCATATGGTAGAAGGTTCCCGACTTGAGAGAATTTTAGGCGTCACTAGAGATATCCCACGTGTCGTAGGACCCTAACCCAGAGGTTTTCGAGTACGGCCGAGGTCGATCAGTGTGTGTGTGTGTGTCTAAACCTAAACTTACCTGTGCAGGTGCGCAAGCCAAAGAAAAGGGCACATATCGCCAAAATTTTTATCGAAAAAAAAAAACAAACAGAAAAAAAACAGTAGGATATTTAACTTACATATCTATATTGTTAACACACACAATACACATATAATCGAATGACTTGCTTTTGTGACAATGTTTTTGTAACCTTTCTGTTCTTGGCGTTAGGCTGCAAATTTTGTCAATCAGATGAATCGACGTTGTGCACGACGATCGAGAGTGTCTTACTGAATCTACATATAGGGTATACGTCATCGTCTAAAACTCTCTGTGAAAATGTTTCACTCCACTAGCGTTGTACATTATTAACCACATTCCTTGTTGTTTAACTCCAAAGGCATTCTGATGGAAACCTGTGACGACACTGACAATACCTCGTGCCGGATGTGACGGGTCTGGAGTGATCTGCACCAAGAATGACAAGAAATCACTACACACAAGTCCATTGTTATTTATCTATCTATTACCAGTTATCACTTTTAGATCATTTCATTCTGTGTCTGTGTGGTTTGTTCAAATCGTACGTTAAATCGTACATTAGTGAGTCATTCGATAGACAAGTTTTGGCGGTCGACAGTCGTGTTCCAAGAATGGGTTTTAGTGTTTTAGCGATCGAGAAAAACTGTAATTGGTGTACGTTAAAAAAAAGTTTGACGTCATCACAACACATTGTCTTAGAGTGTACTAGATTTGTTGGTCTTCGATATAAACATATGGATTTACAGGTTTTAACTATCGATTCAAATAAAATGACAATAAAAGCAGTATAAACAAAACAAGGTCTGTAGGTTGTGAGGACAATACTATGTGTCTATAAGAAATAGTTTCACAACATTCCATCTATATATTAAAAGATTCGAATGGATTTATTGTAATAAGTGCAGAGTAAATGCTTCCCACGTTTTTCTGTTAGTTTGATGAGGCTGAAGTTGGCATGGCCAAAATGCACCACTAGGGGTCTGTCTCTGCACGTGCCTGACACTCCTTCCATCTACATGTGAAAAAAAAAAGAGAAAAGTTAAATCGAGACAACCCTACTTTATTTACGTAGTGCTTCTTACAGTGGACCGTTGTCTCGAAGCATCTTCACGAAATCCATGACCGACAGACGCTCCCTGAAAATCACACCCAGAAACATCGAGAGGGAAACAGGGTGAAAGGCCTTCAGAGTGAAACGTGAAAGGACTCGCTCGAGACGTGGACGGGTGCTGCGTCTCGGCACGCGGAGCCTCCCGGGGCGATCCGTCGACGTCCGGACCTTCGGTACGGCCGGGGACCCTAAGAAACCTCTTTGGGAATCCGGGACACTTTTGTAATTTTGGACCTAACCAAGGTCTTTCTACTCACTTGCAGCCAGAAGGTCCTGGACAGTGCCATATGGTGCGTCTCGGCACACCGAGCCTCCTGTAGGGATCTGGCGAGGTCTGTGCCTTCGGTTCGGCCTGGGACCCCGAAAAACCACTTCTGGAATCCGGGACACTTTCGTGCGTTGGGACCTAACCATGGTCTTTATCGTCGCTCTGACCTGAGAGAGCCGGGACTTTGCCATATGGTGCGTCTCGGCACGCCGAGCCTCCTGTAGGGATCTGGCTCGGCCTGGGCCTTGGGCTCGGCCTGGGTCCCTAAAAAACCTCTTTGGGAATCCGGGACACTTTTGTAATTTTGGACCTAACCAAGGTCTTTCTACTCACTTGCAGCCAGAAGGTCCTGGACAGTGCCATATGGTGCGTCTCGGCACACCGAGCCTCCTGTAGGGATCTGGCTCGGCCTGGGCCTTGGGCTCGGCCTGGGTCCCTAAAAAACCTCTTTGGGAATCCGGGACACTTTTGTAATTTTGGACCTAACCAAGGTCTTTCTACTCACTCGCAGCCAGAAGGTCCTGGACAGTGCCATATGGTGCGTCTCGGCACACCGAGCCTCCTGTAGGGATCTGGCGAGGTCTGTGCCTTCGGTTCGGCCTGGGACCCCGAAAAACCACTTCTGGAATCCGGGACACTTTCGTGCGTTGGGACCTAACCATGGTCTTTATCGTCGCTCTGACCTGAGAGAGCCGGGACTTTGCCATATGGTGCGTCTCGGCACGCCGAGCCTCCTGTAGGGATCTGGCTCGGCCTGGGCCTTGGGCTCGGCCTGGGTCCCTAAAAAACCTCTTTGGGAATCCGGGACACTTTTGTAATTTTGGACCTAACCAAGGTCTTTCTACTCACTTGCAGCCAGAAGGTCCTGGACAGTGCCATATGGTGCGTCTCGGCACACCGAGCCTCCTGTAGGGATCTGGCTCGGCCTGGGCCTTGGGCTCGGCCTGGGTCCCTAAAAAACCTCTTTGGGAATCCGGGACACTTTTGTAATTTTGGACCTAACCAAGGTCTTTCTACTCACTCGCAGCCAGAAGGTCCTGGACAGTGCCATATGGTGCGTCTCGGCACACCGAGCCTCCTGTAGGGATCTGGCTACGTCTGGGCCTTCGGTTCGGCCTGGGACCCTAAAAAACCTCTTTGGGAATCCAAGACACTTTGGTAATTTTGGCCCTAACCGTGGTCTTTCTCATCACTCGCAGCCAGAAGGACCCGGACAGTGCCGTATGGTGCGTCTCGGCACGCCGAGCCTCCTGTGGGGATCTGGCGAGGCCTGGGCCTTCGGTTCGGCCTGGGACCCTAAGAAACCTCTTTGGGAATCCGGGACACTTTTGTAATTTCGGCCCTAACCGTGGTCTTTATCGTCACTCTGACCCGAGAGAGCCGGGACTTTGCCGTATGGTGCGTCTCGGCACGCCGAGCCTCCTGTGGGGATCTGGCGAGCTCTGGGCCTTCGGTTCGGCCTGGGACCCTAAGAAACCTCTTTGGGAATCCGAGACACTTTGGTAATTTTGGCCCTAACCGTGGTCTTTCTCGTCACTCGCAGCCAGAAGGTCCCGGACCGTGACCGTGACGGTCTTTCGGGCGAGGACCGTCGGTACAGACCGTGAGATCACCGGTACGACGGGGGTCTTCCGGCTTCGTTTTGGCATGACCTAGGGGACGTATCACTAAAGTGTCCAGGATTCCCAAAGTGGTTTCTCTACATCCAAAGGCACCCAGGACCTACAGACCTCACCGGACTCCGCCACGGCGAAGCCCTGGCCGAGACGCACCTTTTGACCGAAGCGTTTGACCCTAGGGGCGACCCGTCTCTATGTGGTTAGGGACTATATCATCGAAGCGTCCCAGATCGCAGGAGTGGTTTTTCCACATCCAAAGGCGCCCACGAGGTCAGAACCTCTCCGGACTCCGCCACGGCCGAAGCCCTGGCCGAGACGCACCTTTTGACCGGAGCGTTCGACCCTGGGCGCGAGCCTGGACCATGGGTCTGTGATGCGCCCGACAGCATGAACAGAAGAACTGTATCGTCGGCATACTCGACCAGGAGGGTGGCGTGGATCTGCAGTCATCGGTACATAGGATGAAGAGAAGTGGAGAGAGGACACGGCCCCGAGGAGAGCCAGTAGACGTGTGTCGAAGGTCGGAATGGACATTATCGACCAGCGCTCTCTGTGATGTACGGGTTGGAAGATTGGGTGGACGTGTCGTCTCTCACAGAAAAGTACAGGAAGGTCAGCTAGACACCGGACCCCAGACACCACCCTCTGGGGTGTTCTGGGGCACCGGGGAGACGCCGGGTCGGCACAGAGTCCGTTCTGGAGCTCCGGAGGGTTGCAATTCCCAAAGTGGCATCAGAGTACAAAAGCGTCCCCTTCAAACCCCGGGACGCTCACGGGTTAGTGTTTGGATATTACAAAAGTGGCCTCAGATTGCAAAAGTGTACCCAAAGGAAAAAAAGGGTTGGCTCACGGCTTAGTTTCGCCATCCGAAGCGAGGTAGGGTCGTGGTACCAAAGTGGCATCAGAGTACAAAAGCGTCCCAGGAGGGCTCACGGGTTAGTGTTTAGCTAGTACAAAAGTGGCATCATATTACCAAAGTGGCATATTGGTACCAAAGTGGCATATCACGACCGGATCCGACGTCCGGGACACGTTCCCCTGGTCTCTCTGAGGCCGGGAACCTCTCTAGCACAGGTCCCCGGACCGAGGGAATGTTGGGAACGACCAAAGTGTCCTTAGATTTGCCACGTGTCGTCTGACCCTAACCCTCTAATTTCGGGGTTCACGACCCCAGGGTAGGGGTCGGGTCTGGGCGTCTCTCGGTGGTTAGGGACTATGTCATCTAAGCGTCCCAGATCGCAGAAGTGGCCGAGACGCTCGCTCTGGCAAAGTACGAGGACCGACGTATCGAAGGGTTTGGCTCGAGGTCTTCTTCCCACTCGTTAAACAGAGAGACAGTCCTCTGGCAAAGTACGAGGACCGACATATCAAAGAGTTGGGCTCGAGGTCTTTTTCCCCACTCGTTACACAAAGAGACAGTGCACAGGCAAAGTACGAGGACTGACATATCAAAAAGTTTGGCTGGAGATCCAACGTGTGGGGGGGGGTTCCCCCCCCCCAACCCCCCCGAGTCGGGGGGGTCCCCCCCCCTACCCCCCGTCCAGGGTCGCTCTGAAGGCCGTTTGTCCTGGACATAAACGGGCTGGTTAGTAATTTATATCACCGAAGTGTCTCCTATTACGAAATCGCACCTTCTTCCACCCGAACACTAGGCACATCTTCTGCCAGAGTATGAGTCTGACACCTCACGGCCTCGGAAGGGCCGCCGGGCCGGATCTCCCGTACGGGTCCGAGACCCGGCGTGGGTCGCCCCCCGGGCCTGACGCGCCGCATATCCGAAGCCCGGCCCCCCGGGTGGGCGGGAACAGGAAGTAGACTCGGGAAGGTCCTAGGGACGCGGGACCCGGACGGGAGCGCTCGACTCGCCGTACGTAGTCGCCCTGGACGCTTTCGTTCCTGGGCTTAAACGGGCCGGTTAGTGATTTATATCACCGAAGTGTCACCTGGGACCACTCCTTTCTGGGGCCCTGGCTCCCGGACCGAAGGGCCCACGGTCACGGGGCTCCGATATGTCGCCCACACGGCGGCCCGGTCCGTCGTACTCGGATCCCGCGGGCCTGCGACCTCGCTTGGCGAAATTCCGTCTCTTTCCACCCGAACACTAGGCACAGAGTCTGCCAGAGTATAAGTCTAACACCCGAGTGCCTGGACGAAGCCTCAGAGCGCACCGACGCCCGGGTCGCCCGTACGGGTCCGAGACTCGGCGTGGGTCGCCCCCCGGGCCTGACGCGCCACATATCCGAAGCCCGGCCCCCCGGGTGGGCGGGAACAGGAAGTAGACTCGGGAAGGTCCTAGGGACGCGGGACCCGGACGGGAGCGCTCGACTCTGGGTCCCGAGTAGCCCTGAAGGCTTTTTCGTTCCTGGGCTTAAACGGGCCGGTTAGTAATTTATATCACCGAAGTGTCACCTGGGACCACTCCTTTCTGGGGCCCTCGCTCCCGGACCGAAGGGCCCACGGTCACGGGGCTCCGATATGTCGCCCCCACGGCGGCCCGGTCCGTCATACTCGGATCCCGCGGGCCCGCGACCTCGCTTGGCGAAATTACGTCTCTTTCCACCCGAACACTAGGCACAGAGTCTGCCAGAGTATGAGTCTAACACCCGAGTGCCTGGACGAAGCCTCAGAGCGCACCGACGCCCGGGTCGCCCGTACGGGTCCGAGACCCGGCGTGGGTCGCCCCCCGGGCCTGACGCGCCGCGTATCCGAAGCCCGGCCCCCCGGGTGGGCGGGAACGGGAAGTAGACTCGGGAAGGTCCTAGGGACGCGGGACCCGGACGGGAGCGCTCGACTCTGGGTCCCGAGTGGCCCTGAAGGCTTTTTCGTTCTGGACATAAACTGGCCGGTTAGTAAAATATATCACCGAAGCGTCACCAGCGACGACTCCGTAAAGTCACGTTCTCCCCCGGCACACGGCGTGGCTCTGGAGGCTTCTCGCACCCTTCGAGCGTACGGTCGTGCGCAGAGACACGGAGGCAGATGCAACAGTTTGTACGAGAGTCCGACGTGTGCCCCCCCCCCCCAACCCCTCTGATTCGGGGGGGGGCCCCCCCCGAACCCCCCGCCACCCGAGCCTCCGCCTAGGCTCGTACGCCCGGGAGGCCGTATCTCGGAGGCCTCTCGACCCACGGTCTCGGGGCTCCGATATGTCGCTCGGGAGGCGCCCCCGTACGCCCTCTCCGAGTCCGGAGTCCCCGCGACCTCCGCTTCCCTCGCGGGACCCCTGGACGTGATCCTCGGGCCCGGGCCTATTCGCGTGCGCCCGGGAGGCCGTATCTCGGAGGCCTCTCGACCCACGGTCGCGGGGCTCCGATATGTCGCTCGGGACGCGCCTTCGTACGCCCTCTCCGATCCCCGAGTCCCCGCGACCTCCGCTTCCCTCGCGGGACCCTCGGACGTGCTCCTCGGGCCCGGGCCTATCCGCGTACGCCCCGGGGGCCGTATCTCGGAGGCCGTCCGACCCGCGTCCGCGGGGCTCCGACATGTCGCTCGGGACGCGCCCCCGTACGCCCTCTCCGATTCCCGAATCCACGAGACCTGAGGTTCTCTCGCGGGACCCCCGGACGTGGTCCTCGGGCCCGTGCCTATCCGCGTACGCCCGGGAGGCCGTATCTCGGAGGCCGTACGACCCACGGCCGCGGGTCTCCGGTATGTCGTTCGGGACGCGCCCCCCTACGCCCTCTCCGATTCCCGAGTCCCCGCGACCTCCGCCTCCCTCGCGGGACCCCCGGACGTGCTTTTCGGGCCTAGGCCTACTCGCGTACGCCCCGGGGGCCGTATCTCGGAGGCCTCTCGACCCACGGACGCGGGGCTCGGATATGTCGCTCGGGTCGCGCCCCCGTACGACCCCTCCGATTTCGGTGGCGATACGACGACCTTTCGAAAACTGCCTTTTTTCACACTTTTCGACATACAGTCCTATGGCAAAAAGTCCTGGTTTTCAGCTCTCTCACACACACACACACACACTGCTCTGGCTGAGTGAAAGGTAAGACATATCCAACGGTTCATCTGGGAAAGCCCGAGTGGGGGGGGGGGGTACCCCCCTCGCCCCTAAAGACGACACCCACCCCCCCCATCCCGCCCCCCCCCCCCCCCCCCCCCCCCCCAACGAAGAAGCCTTCTCTGAGCGATCTCTCCACACGGGGTGCTCGTACCGGGCCCGTACTCGGTGGGGGCGCCCCCCCGGCCGCGCCCGGCCGCCCCCCCGAAGCCCCGCCCCCCCAGTGGGCGGGAACCGGAAGTAGACTCGGGGAGGTCCTAGAGACGCGGGACCGCCGCGGTCCGCCCCCCCCGCCCGCCCACGCCCCCCCGGACGGGCCTGGGGACGATCGGGCGAGTCTCGGGGAACGCGTCGCAGAAAGTCCTCGGGGGTCGCGGGGGGGGGCCCCCCCCCCGCCCCCCCCGACCCACCCACCGGGTCCCGGGGCCGTGGGACGACTCTTGCCGAAAATATTACCGGGTGGGCACGGGGACCCTTCGGCGCTCTGGCCACGCCCCCACGGACCCACCCACCGGGTCCCGGGGCCGTGGGACGACTCTTGCCGAAAATATTACCGGGTGGGCACGGGGACCCTTCGGCGCTCTGGCCACGCCCCCCCGGACCCACCCACCGGGTCCCGGGGCCGTCGGCCATGTGTCGAGGAAAATATGACCGAATGGGCACGGGGACGTTTCGGTACCCTGGCCACCGTCGAGTCGATTTCGTGGTGTGACTTAAGTTGGCATTGGCCCGAGACCGCGAAATTCTGCCCCCCGTCATGCAGTACAGGCCAACTTGGTCGGGGCCCGTTCGCTATACTAATGCATGGGAAAGTTAGGTTCGGCAAAAACGATCTTGGCCTATCCCACTTCGTGTCTCCGCCAATGGGAAAAAAGCCACATTGGTTAAACATCCCCTAACCCTAACCCTAACCCTAGTTAGACATACACATGGATTGATGGATGCTTTACTGATCCCCAAGGAAATAAAAGTCCCTGTGGTACAATACAACACACATCATTGACATTACAAACCAGCAAAAAGGACATGTTTGAGTTTCAACCAATGGGATTCCAAACATTTGCATACGGCCAATAGGAGAGCAGACATTTGCATACTGCTACCTCCAGCCAATAGGAGAGCAAAGATTAGCATACGTCTCATTTCAATGCCACTAATTTGAATGCCGCCTCTGGTTTTAACTCTTAACCTATGAGCAAAACCCTAACCACGCCCCCAATCCAAGGCCTAACCCCAAGCTAACCCCAGACTTACTGAAAGCTGGCACCTGCTGTTTAGGTTAGGAACTGCATCTAACCCCAAGCTAACCCCAGACTTACTGAAAGCTGGCACCTGCTGTTTAGGTTAGGAACTGCATCTAACCCCAAGCTAACCCCAGACTTACTGAAAGCTGGCACCTGCTGTTTAGGTTAGGAACTGCATCTAACCCCAAGCTAACCCCAGACTTACTGAAAGCTGGCACCTGCTGTTTAGGTTAGGAACTGCATCTAACCCCAAGCTAACCCCAGACTTACTGAAAGCTGGCACCTGCTGTTTAGGTTAGGAACTGCATCTAACCCCACATGAAATTAAGAAACCCAAATGAAAGGGCACATTTTCTGCATAATTGCACAGCTTGTAACCCTTGTAACCAATCATGGCTACATCTCTGTAGCAAGCTTTAGGAGCTGAGAAATCGATCCAAGTTTGAATTAGGGCCTGTTTATGTAGCTGCAGACAGTTCTCTTGTCCTTTATGTTCCACGTTTCCTTAATCTTAACCATCACCTAATCCCTAATTACTCTAACCCCAACCTCAATAAACCTAATCTTAACCATCACCTAATCCCTAATTACTCTAACCCCAACCTCAATAAACCTAATCTTAACCATAACCTCATTCCTAATTATTCCAACCCCAACCTCAATAAGCCTAATCTTAACCATAACCTAATCCCTAATTACTCTAACCCCAACCTCAATAAACCTAATCTTAACCATCACCTAATCCCTAATTACTCTAACCCCAACCTCAATAAACCTAATCTTAACCATCACCTAATCCCTAATTACTCTAACCCCAACCTCAATAAACCTAATCTTAACCATAACCTCATTCCTAATTATTCCAACCCCAACCTCAATAAGCCTAATCTTAACCATAACCTAATCCCTAATTACTCTAACCCCAACCTCAATAGACTCATCTCAACGATGACCTTACCCCAATTATTTACCATAACCCAACCCCTAATTACTCTAACCCTAAGCTTAATAAACCTAATTTCAACCCAATTCCCAATTATTCCAACCCCAACCACAATAAACTCCATTTCAACCATAACCCAACTCCCAATTATTCTAACCCTAATCCTAATAAACCTTCCAACTAGAACCTAACCTTCATTTACACTGTCCCCAATCACAATAAATGAAATTTCAATTATAGTTCAGTCCATAATTATATCAACTCTAACCTTAATAAACCTAATTACAACTTCAACCCAATTTCCAAGTACTTTAAATTCAATACACTGAAGCTCTACTACAACCTAATCTTTGATCATCCTAGCCCTGACCCCAAATAAACTGAATTTTAACCGCAATCTAATCACCCATCATCCTAACCCCAATTTAGATTAAAACTAGACTGACTACAACCCACCCTACCTACAATTAATTCAACTTCGACCTCAATAGATATATTTCTAACCCTGACCTACCTTAACCACCTTGACCATAAATTATACAATATAATTGATTGACCTAAAACATAATTTAAAATGGAAACCCCCAAAATAAATCGATATCCTATGTAATATTAATGAAATAAAAAAGGAATAAGGAAAAAAAGGTTATACCACAAGAGGGACACCTGAGGGCGCCACAGTCAACATGAAGTCCTCGAGGATGTTTGGGTATGGATATGGACGTTTGTGTAATATTTTTTGCCACAAGCAAACCAAGAATACACACCGTAGAGAAGTTTAAAGAGCCAAGCGCGCTGAGAACACGACGGTAAACACTTTACAACATGTGTACATAACTAAACATATACTAACACCTAACTACCAGTTTATTAACAATGAATTAATACATCGACTGATAGTGAGTGCATCATGAATTATTGATGAATTAATGATATGTATACATTAACAAATTAATGAGTGACATATGAATAGACTAGGGTTAAATTGGGCCTATTCGGTGCGTACTCTCTCTTAAGCTGGGAAGCCTCGACTTCCCGGCTTGACGGAATCCTAAGGCACCGCTCATTTTTGATCCTCTGCTGCCATCTTTTGGAATAGTCATGCCACATCACTTAGTATGATTTCAGGTTTTTCAACAGCTCGTATTCCAAAAAATACCAAACCTTGGCTACCTGATAAGTCAGAAGAATGTCAACCGAACTGTTCACATCTTGTTCAATCGATTCAGGTACTTTACTGTTCTGTTCCTTTATTTTTTATTGTTATTTTTTAACATTACACACACTGCCAATTGCCTGTGTGTGTGTGTGTGTGTGTGTGTGTGTGTGTGTGTGTGTGTCTGTGTCTGTGTCTGTGTGTGTGTGTGTGTGTGTGTGTGTCCACGTACTCGGCCCATGAATCTCATTCTGATACCAGGGGTTACCATTCGTGTTCTTGAACGATTATTGCATTTTTGTGCTTATCATATGTTTTGTTTTGTTTTTTTTGTGTGTGTGTTGTGTGTCATAGGTTCGTGGTCTCGTGGATGTGTGGGTCGTGTGCTGCCCACCTCGGCCACGGACGGATCTTCTGCTCCAAGTCTGACTCGGATCATGTCCTGCTGAAATAAATAAATAAAAGGTAGGCAAATAGTTAGACATACACATGGATTGATGGATGCTTTACTGATCCCCAAGGAAATAAAAGTCCCTGTGGTACAATACAACACACATCATTGACATTACAAACCAGCAAAAAGGACATGTTTGAGTTTCAACCAATGGGATTCCAAACATTTGCATACGGCCAATAGGAGAGCAGACATTTGCATACTGCTACCTCCAGCCAATAGGAGAGCAAAGATTAGCATACGTCTCATTTCAATGCCACTAATTTGAATGCCGCCTCTGGTTTTAACTCTTAACCTATGAGCAAAACCCTAACCACGCCCCCAATCCAAGGCCTAACCCCAAGCTAACCCCAGACTTACTGAAAGCTGGCACCTGCTGTTTAGGTTAGGAACTGCATCTAACCCCAAGCTAACCCCAGACTTACTGAAAGCTGGCACCTGCTGTTTAGGTTAGGAACTGCATCTAACCCCAAGCTAACCCCAGACTTACTGAAAGCTGGCACCTGCTGTTTAGGTTAGGAACTGCATCTAACCCCAAGCTAACCCCAGACTTACTGAAAGCTGGCACCTGCTGTTTAGGTTAGGAACTGCATCTAACCCCAAGCTAACCCCAGACTTACTGAAAGCTGGCACCTGCTGTTTAGGTTAGGAACTGCATCTAACCCCACATGAAATTAAGAAACCCAAATGAAAGGGCACATTTTCTGCATAATTGCACAGCTTGTAACCCTTGTAACCAATCATGGCTACATCTCTGTAGCAAGCTTTAGGAGCTGAGAAATCGATCCAAGTTTGAATTAGGGCCTGTTTATGTAGCTGCAGACAGTTCTCTTGTCCTTTATGTTCCACGTTTCCTTAATCTTAAC
This sequence comes from Trichomycterus rosablanca, assembly GCF_030014385.1. Taxonomy (NCBI): domain Eukaryota; kingdom Metazoa; phylum Chordata; class Actinopteri; order Siluriformes; family Trichomycteridae; genus Trichomycterus; species Trichomycterus rosablanca. Next base: position 4,810 of record NW_026947180.1, on the reverse strand, counting down.
CATCACCTAATCCCTAATTACTCTAACCCCAACCTCAATAAACCTAATCTTAACCATCACCTAATCCCTAATTACTCTAACCCCAACCTCAATAAACCTAATCTTAACCATAACCTCATTCCTAATTATTCCAACCCCAACCTCAATAAGCCTAATCTTAACCATAACCTAATCCCTAATTACTCTAACCCCAACCTCAATAAACCTAATCTTAACCATCACCTAATCCCTAATTACTCTAACCCCAACCTCAATAAACCTAATCTTAACCATCACCTAATCCCTAATTACTCTAACCCCAACCTCAATAAACCTAATCTTAACCATAACCTCATTCCTAATTATTCCAACCCCAACCTCAATAAGCCTAATCTTAACCATAACCTAATCCCTAATTACTCTAACCCCAACCTCAATAGACTCATCTCAACGATGACCTTACCCCAATTATTTACCATAACCCAACCCCTAATTACTCTAACCCTAAGCTTAATAAACCTAATTTCAACCCAATTCCCAATTATTCCAACCCCAACCACAATAAACTCCATTTCAACCATAACCCAACTCCCAATTATTCTAACCCTAATCCTAATAAACCTTCCAACTAGAACCTAACCTTCATTTACACTGTCCCCAATCACAATAAATGAAATTTCAATTATAGTTCAGTCCATAATTATATCAACTCTAACCTTAATAAACCTAATTACAACTTCAACCCAATTTCCAAGTACTTTAAATTCAATACACTGAAGCTCTACTACAACCTAATCTTTGATCATCCTAGCCCTGACCCCAAATAAACTGAATTTTAACCGCAATCTAATCACCCATCATCCTAACCCCAATTTAGATTAAAACTAGACTGACTACAACCCACCCTACCTACAATTAATTCAACTTCGACCTCAATAGATATATTTCTAACCCTGACCTACCTTAACCACCTTGACCATAAATTATACAATATAATTGATTGACCTAAAACATAATTTAAAATGGAAACCCCCAAAATAAATCGATATCCTATGTAATATTAATGAAATAAAAAAGGAATAAGGAAAAAAAGGTTATACCACAAGAGGGACACCTGAGGGCGCCACAGTCAACATGAAGTCCTCGAGGATGTTTGGGTATGGATATGGACGTTTGTGTAATATTTTTTGCCACAAGCAAACCAAGAATACACACCGTAGAGAAGTTTAAAGAGCCAAGCGCGCTGAGAACACGACGGTAAACACTTTACAACATGTGTACATAACTAAACATATACTAACACCTAACTACCAGTTTATTAACAATGAATTAATACATCGACTGATAGTGAGTGCATCATGAATTATTGATGAATTAATGATATGTATACATTAACAAATTAATGAGTGACATATGAATAGACTAGGGTTAAATTGGGCCTATTCGGTGCGTACTCTCTCTTAAGCTGGGAAGCCTCGACTTCCCGGCTTGACGGAATCCTAAGGCACCGCTCATTTTTGATCCTCTGCTGCCATCTTTTGGAATAGTCATGCCACATCACTTAGTATGATTTCAGGTTTTTCAACAGCTCGTATTCCAAAAAATACCAAACCTTGGCTACCTGATAAGTCAGAAGAATGTCAACCGAACTGTTCACATCTTGTTCAATCGATTCAGGTACTTTACTGTTCTGTTCCTTTATTTTTTATTGTTATTTTTTAACATTACACACACTGCCAATTGCCTGTGTGTGTGTGTGTGTGTGTGTGTGTGTGTGTGTGTGTCTGTGTCTGTGTCTGTGTGTGTGTGTGTGTGTGTGTGTGTCCACGTACTCGGCCCATGAATCTCATTCTGATACCAGGGGTTACCATTCGTGTTCTTGAACGATTATTGCATTTTTGTGCTTATCATATGTTTTGTTTTGTTTTTTTTGTGTGTGTGTTGTGTGTCATAGGTTCGTGGTCTCGTGGATGTGTGGGTCGTGTGCTGCCCACCTCGGCCACGGACGGATCTTCTGCTCCAAGTCTGACTCGGATCATGTCCTGCTGAAATAAATAAATAAAAGGTAGGCAAATAGTTAGACATACACATGGATTGATGGATGCTTTACTGATCCCCAAGGAAATAAAAGTCCCTGTGGTACAATACAACACACATCATTGACATTACAAACCAGCAAAAAGGACATGTTTGAGTTTCAACCAATGGGATTCCAAACATTTGCATACGGCCAATAGGAGAGCAGACATTTGCATACTGCTACCTCCAGCCAATAGGAGAGCAAAGATTAGCATACGTCTCATTTCAATGCCACTAATTTGAATGCCGCCTCTGGTTTTAACTCTTAACCTATGAGCAAAACCCTAACCACGCCCCCAATCCAAGGCCTAACCCCAAGCTAACCCCAGACTTACTGCAAGGTGGCACCTGCTGTTTAGGTTAGGAACTGCATCTAACCCCAAGCTAACCCCAGACTTACTGAAAGCTGGCACCTGCTGTTTAGGTTAGGAACTGCATCTAACCCCACATGAAATTAAGAAACCCAAATGAAAGGGCACATTTTCTGCATAATTGCACAGCTTGTAACCCTTGTAACCAATCATGGCTACATCTCTGTAGCAAGCTTTAGGAGCTGAGAAATCGATCCAAGTTTGAATTAGGGCCTGTTTATGTAGCTGCAGACAGTTCTCTTGTCCTTTATGTTCCACGTTTCCTTAATTTTAACCATAACCTAATCCCTAATTATTCTAACCCCAACCTCAATAAACCTAATCTTAACCATTACCTAATCCCTAATTATTCTAACCCCAACCTCAATAAACCTAATCTTAACCATTACCTAATCCCTAATTACTCTAACCCCAACCTCAATAAACCTAATCTTAACCATTACCTAATCCCTAATTACTCTAACCCCAACCTCAATAAACCTAATCTTAACCATAACCTCATTCCTAATTATTCCAACCCCAACCTCAATAAGCCTAATCTTAACCATAACCTAATCCCTAATTACTCTAACCCCAACCTCAATAAACCTAATCTTAACCATTACCTAATCCCTAATTACTCTAACCCCAACCTCAATAAACCTAATCTTAACCATAACCTAATCTTAACCATCACCTAATCCCTAATTACTCTAACCCCAACCTCAATAAACCTAATCTTAACCATCACCTAATCCCTAATTACTCTAACCCCAACCTCAATAAACCTAATCTTAACCATAACCTCATTTCTAATTATTCCAACCCCAACCTCAATAAGCCTAATCTTAACCATAACCTAATCCCTAATTATTCTAACCCCAACCTCAATAGACTCATCTCAACGATGACCTTACCCCAATTATTTACCATAACCCAACCCCTAATTACTCTAACCCTAAGCTTAATAAACCTAATTTCAACCCAATTCCCAATTATTCCCGTATCTCGGACGCCTTTAGGACCAGGGTCACGGGGCTCCGATATGTCGCTCGTGCCTACGCGCGGTCCGTCGTACTCTGGTCCGGTGGGCCTACGACATCCGGTTCCCTCGCGGGACCTCCGCACGTCGTCTGGGGCCTGACGACTACTCGCGTACGCGTCGGGGCCCGTGTCTCGGCCGCCTTTCGGACCACGGTGACGGGGCTCCGATATGTCGCTCGTGGCCGGGCCCCCTCCGACGTGCTCGGTTTCGGTGCGCCTACGTCCTACGGTTCCGCCGCGGGACCCCGAAACGTGGTTTTTTGGGCCTACTCGCGTACGCGTCGGGGGCCCGTATCTCGGCCGTCTTTCCACGCGGGACCGCGGGGCTCCGATATGTCGCTGGTAGGTTGGACCTGCACGCCCTGTGCGATTTTGGAGGTCCTACGACGTTTCTTCGAATTTTCCCGATTATTTGACTGAGTGTAGACTAGGGTCAGATCGGCCGCATTCTCTTAATCCGGGAACCTTGCACCATATGGTCGCTGCTTCCCGGCTTAAGGATCTGACCTCTGCAGGGCATGTTCGGAACTGCATCGACATTAAGAAAAGGAAATAAGAAACCCGATGAAACGGCACATTTTCCAGTGTTAGTGCACAGCTTGAAGTTTGTTCTTCTGACCAATCGTTGCTACATCTATGCTGTAGCAGCCTCAAGAGCTGAGAAATCCCATTTTGAATGAATTAAAAGTCAATCGGCGTCTATCCCAGTGGGTTCGGACACCAGCTCTGAATATCCTTCATGAACATAATATCATTGTATGTTGTGTTTGTCTGGATTGAGCTTTTTACATGAAATTATTTACACACTTTATGAACAGATTTTGGAAAGCTCTTTCACTTTGCATTGGAAACACTACATTTCAAGCCGACCACTTCTCCCTGCTCACAGCTGGAAACGCACCGCTCGTTTTTAACCCTCTGCTGCCATCTACTGGACGTTTTCGGTTACAACGTCCTCATGTACTTTTAGAAGTCATACAGCACCAGTTTGTAGGACTTTCAAGGTAGAATGAACCACCTCGTACCCCCCCAACGACACCAGCTATCTTTTTTTGTACCCCCACTGCCTAATTACTTTTACTGGGCTCCAATCTTTAAGTCAGAAGAATGTCAACCGATTTTTGTACCTCATTACAAAACAAACCCCAAGCTAACCCCAGACTTACTGCAAGGTGGCACCTGCTGTTTAGGTTAGGAACTGCATCTAACCCCAAGCTAACCCCAGACTTACTGAAAGCTGGCACCTGCTGTTTAGGTTAGGAACTGCATCTAACCCCAAGCTAACCCCAGACTTACTGAAAGCTGGCACCTGCTGTTTAGGTTAGGAACTGCATCTAACCCCAAGCTAACCCCAGACT